>NW_026635100.1:0-15631 GCF_028554395.1 Pezoporus wallicus | reverse complement strand
TATATGTGGGGTGGGTGACCTATATATGGGGGGTGACCTATATATGTGGGGTGACCTATATATGTGGGGTGGGTGACCTATATATGTGGGGTGTATATATGACATATATATATATATGTGGGGTGGGTGACCTATATATGGGGGTGACCTATATATGTGGGGTGGGTGACCTATATATGTGGGGTGACCTATATATGGGGGGGGTGACCTATATATGTGGGGTGACCTATATATGGGGGGTGACCTATATATGGGGGTGACCTATATATGGGGGTGGGTGACCTATATATGTGGGGTGACCTATATATGTGGGGTGGGTGACCTATATATGTGGGGTGGGTGACCTATATATGGGGGTGACCTATATATGTGGGGTGGGTGACCTATATATGGGGGTGGGTGACCTATATATGTGGGGTGACCTATATATGGGGGGTGACCTATATATGGGGGGTGGGTGACCTATATATGTGGGGTGACCTATATATGGGGGGTGACCTATATATGGGGGGTGACCTATATGTGGGGGGTGACCTATATATGTGGGGTGACCTATATATGTGGGGTGGGTGACCTATATATGGGGGTGACCTATATATGGGGGGTGGGTGACCTATATATGTGGGGTGACCTATATATTTGGGGTGGGTGTCCTATATATGGGGGTGACCTATATATGGGGGGTGACCTATATATGGGGGGTGACCTATATATGGGGGGGTGACCTATATATGGGGGGTGACCTATATATACCTATATGTGGGGTGACCTATATATGGGGGGTGACCTATATGTGGGGGGTGACCTATATATGGGGGGTGACCTATATATGGGGGGTGACCTATATGTGGGGGGTGACCTATAGATGGGGGGTGACCTATAGATGGGGGTGAGCTATATATGGGCGGTGACCTATATATGGGGGGTGAGCTATATGTGGGGGGTGACCTATATATGTGGGGGGGGGTGACCTATATATGTGGGGTGGGTGACCTATATATGTGGGGGTGACCTATATATGGGGGTGCCTATATATGTGGGGTGACCTATATGTGGGGGTGACCTATATATGGGGGTGCCCTATATATGATATGTGGGGGTGAATATATGGGGGTGCTATATATGGGGGGTGACCTATATATGTGGGGTGCCCTATATATATATATATGGGGGGTGACCTATATATTGGGTAGTGCCCCATATATTGGGGGCCGTGCCCCATATATTGGGGGCCGTGCCCCACATATAGGGGTCTGTGCCCCATATATTGGGGGCCGTGCCCCACATATTGGGGCCTGTGCCCCACATATAGGGGTCTGTGCCCCACATATAGGGGTCTGTGCCCCACATATTGGGGTCTGTGCCCCACATATAGGGGTTTGTGCCCCACATATTGGGGTCTGTGCCCCACATATTGGGGGCCGTGCCCCACATATAGGGGTCTGTGCCCCACATATTGGGGTCTGTGCCCCACATATAGGGGTCTGTGCCCCACATATTGGGGTCTGTGCCCCACATATAGGGGTCTGTGCCCCACATATAGGGGGCTGTGCCCCACATATAGGGGCCTGTGCCCCACATATTGGGGGCCGTGCCCCATATATAGGGGTCTGTGCCCCACATATTGGGGGCCATGCCCCACATATAGGGGTCTGTGCCCCATATATTGGGGTCTGTGCCCCATATATAGGGGTCTGTGCCCCACATATAGGGGTCTGTGCCCCACATATAGGGGGCTGTGCCCCATATATTGGGACCTGTGCCCCACATATAGGGGTCTGTTCCCCACATATTGGGGCCTGTGCCCCATATATAGGGGTCTGTGCCCCACATATAGGGGTCTGTGCCCCACATATTGGGGTCTGTGCCCCACATATTGGGGGGGCCTTGAGCATCCCCCCCATTGGCTTTGCAGCAGCTCAGTGCTTGGGGTGAGCGCGGGGCTCATGGCCACCAACCCGCTGGCCACCATCCAAGGTGCGTGTGGGGCGCGTGTGGGGCGCGTGTGGGGCGCGTGTGGGGCATGAATGAGGCATTTATGGGGCATGTGTGGGGCATGGATGGGGCAAGTATGGGGCGTAAATGGGGCATATATGGGGCATGTATGTGGCGTGTGTGGGGCATGTATGGGGCATGTGTGGGGCATGTATGGGGCATGTGTGGGGCACGTGTGGGGCGCATGTGGGGCGCGTGTGGGGCATGGATGGGGCATGGATGAGGCAAGTATGGGGCGTATATGGGGCATATATGGGGCACGTATGGGGCATGGATGGGGCATGTGTGGGGCATGTATGGGGCATGTGTGGGGCCTGTGTGGGGCGCGTGTGGGGCGCGTGTGGGGCGCGTGTGGGGCATGAATGAGGCATTTATGGGGCATGTGTGGGGCATGGATGGGGCAAGTATGGGGCGTAAATGGGGCATATATGGGGCACGTATGGGGCATGTATGGGGCATGTGTGGGGCATGTATGGGGCATGTGTGGGGCGCGTGTGGGGCGCATGTGGGGCGCATGTGGGGCGCGTGTGGGGCATGGATGGGGCATGGATGAGGCAAGTATGGGGCGTATATGGGGCATATATGGGGCATGGATGGGGCATGGATGGGGCATGTGTGGGGCATGTATGGGGCACGTGTGGGGCGTGTGTGGGGCATGTGTGGGGCACGTGTGGGGCGCATGTGGGGCGCGTGTGGGGCATGGATGGGGCATGGATGAGGCAAGTATGGGGCGTATATGGGGCATATATGGGGCACGTATGGGGCACGTATGGGGCATGTGTGGGGCATGTATGGGGCATGCATGGGGCATGTATGGCGCATATATGAGGCATGTATGGGGCACGTGTGGGGTATATATGGGGCATGTATGGGGCATGTATGGGGCACATATGGGGCACGTATGGGGCACATATGGGGCACGTATGGGGCACATATGGGGCACGTATGGGGCACGTATGGGGCACATATGGGGCACGTATGGGGCACGTATGGGGTGTAATGGGTGCCCCTGTGCTTGTGCAATACTAACCCCCCCCTTGCTCACTAACTGCATGCTATGGCTATAGGGGGGGCACCTATAGGAAGGGGGTCTATGGGTCCCTATGGGGGGTCTATGGGTTTCTATGGGGGGTCTATGGGGGTCTATGGGTTTCTATTGGGGGTCTATGGGGGTCTATGGGTTTCTATGGGGGGTCTATGGGGGTCTATGGGGGTCTATTGGGGGTCTATAGGGGGTCTATAGGGGTCTATGGGTCCCTATGGGGGGTCTATAGGGGGTCTATGGGTTTCTATGGGGGGTCTATGGGGGTCTATTGGGGGTCTATGGGGGTCTATGGGGGGTCTATGTGGGGTCTATAGGGGGTCTATGGGGGGTCTATAGGGGGTCTATGGGGGTCTATAGGGGTCTATGGGGGGTCTATAGGGGATCTATGGGGCGTCTATGGGGGGGTCTATGAGGGTCTATGTGGGGTCTATAGAGGGGTCTATGGGGGGTCTATAGGGGGTCTATGGGGGTCTATGGGGGGTCTATGTGGGGCTCTATGGGGGATCTATGGGGCGTCTATGGGGGGGTCTATGAGGGTCTATGTGGGGTCTATAGAGGGGTCTATGGGGGGTCTATGGGGTTATATGGGAGGCTCGATTGGGAGCCTATGGGGAGGTCTATAGGGTTTCTACAGGGTTTCTATAGGGTTTCTATAGGGGGTTTATATGGGGTCTATAGGTGCTCTATAGGGGGTCTATAGGGTTTCTATAGGGGTTCTATAGGGTCCTATACTGGTTCTATAGGGCGTCTATAGGGTTTCTATAGGAGCTCTATAGGGGGTATATAGGGTTTCTATAGGGTTTCTATAGGGGGTCTCTAGGGGGTCTATAGGGGCTCTCTAGGGGTTCTATAGGGTCCTATGCTGGTTCTATAGGGTCCTATGTTGGTTCTATAGGGCATCTATAGGGTTTCTATAGGGGGTCTATGGGGGTATATAGGGTTTCTATAGGGCTTCTATAGTGTTTCTTTAGGGGGTCTATAGGGGCTCTGCAGGGTTTCTATAGGGGTTCTATAGGGGGCCTATAGGGGGTCTATATGGGGGCTATAGGGGCTCTATAGGGTTCTATAGGGGGTCTATATGGGGGCTATAGGGGGTCTATAGGGTTCCATAGGGGGTCTATAGAGTTTCTATAGGGGTTCTATAGGGCTTCTATAGTGTTTCTATAGGGCATCTGTAGGGTTTCTATAAGGGGTCCGTAAGGGTTCTATAGGGATTCTATAGGGGGTCTATAGGGCGTCTATAGGGGTTTCCATAGGATGACTATAGGGGTTTCTATAGGGTCCTATAGGTGGTCTATATGGTTTCTATAGGGGTTTCTATAGGGGTTCCATAGGGTTTTTATAGGGGTTTCTATGGGGTTTCTATAGGGGTTCCATAGGGTTTCTATAGGGGTTCCTATGGGGGTTTCCATAGGGGTTCCATAGGATTTCTATAGGGTTTCTATAGGGGTTCTATGGGGTTCTATGGGGTTTCTATAGGGTTTCCATAGGGTTTCTATAGGGGTTTCATAGGGTTTCTATAGGGGGCCTATAGGGTTTCTATAGGGGTTCCATAGGGTTTCTGTAGGGTTTCTATAGGTTTTCTGTGGGTTTCTATAGGGGCTCTATCGGGGTTTCTATAGGTGCCCTATAGGGTTTCTATAGGGGTTTCTATGGGTGTTCTGTCAGGTTTCTATAGGGTCTCTATAGGGTTTCTATAGGGGTTCTATAGGGTCTCTATGGGGTCTCTATGGGTCTCTATGGGTCTCTATGGGGTCTCTATGGGGTCTCTATGGGTCTCTATGGGTCTCTATGGGATCTCTATGGGTCTCTATGGGGTCTCTAGGGGTCTCTATGGGGTCTCTATGGGTCTCTATGGGTCTCTATGGATCTCTATGGGTCTCTATGGGTCTCTATGGGGTCTCTATGGGTCTCTATGGGTCTCTATGGGTCTCTATGGGGTCTCTATGGGGTCTCTATGGGTCTCTATGGGATCTCTATGGGTCTCTATGGGTCTCTATGGGTCTCTATGGGGTCTCTATGGGTCTCTATGTGTCTCTATGGGTCTCTATGGGGTCTCTATGGGGTCTCTATGGGTCTCTATGGGATCTCTATGGGGTCTCTATGGGGTCTCTATAGGGTCTCTATAGGGTCTCTATGGGGTCTCTATGGGGTCTCTATGGGATCTCTATGGGTCTCTATGGGTCTCTATGGGGTCTCTATGGGGTCTCTATGGGATCTCTATGGGTCTCAATGGGGTCTCTATGGGGTCTCTATGGGGTCTCTATGGGTCTCTATGGGGTCTCTATGGGTCTCTATGGGTCTCTATGGGTCTCTATGGGTCTCTATGGGTCTCTATGGGGTCTCTATGGGTCTCTATGGGTCCCTATGGGTCTCTATGGGGTCTCTATGGGGTCTCTATGGGTCTCTATGGGGTGTCTATGGGGTCTCTATGGGGTCTCTATGGGTCTCTATGGGGTCTCTATGGGTCTCTATGGGTCCCTATGGGTCTCTATGGGGTGTCTATGGGGTCTCTATGGGTCTCTATGGGGTCTCTATGGGGTCTCTATGGGATCTCTATGGGGTCTCTATGGGTCTCTATGGGGTCTCTATGTGTCTCTATGGGTCTCTATGGGTCTCTATGGGTCTCTATGGGTCTCTATGGGTCTCTATGGGTCTCTATGGGTCTCTATGTGTCCCCCCCTAACCCCGCCCCCTTTCTCTCCGCAGCCTTGGCCACTGGTGGGACCCTGCCCCTGCCCAGCCTTGAGCCGGGGGGGCCCCTGGTGCTGGGGGGCAGCGGGGGGGCCCCGAGCGCCCCCCCCATGGCTCCTCCCCCTCCCCCGCTCTTCCTCAACCAAAGCCCCCTCCCCCTGCTGGGGGCGGCCGCAGCCCCTCCCCCACCCCCTCCCCCCACCCCCGTGGCCTTGGCCCCCCCTTCCCCCTCCCCCTCCCCCTCCTGCTCCTCGTGCAGCTCCGACCCCCCCCCCCCCCCCCCATTGATGAGTAATTGGGGGGGGGGGGGGGGGGGGGGGGTGGGGGGAGGGGATCCCCCTCCCCCCCTTTGCTACAGACCAAAAACACCCCCTCCCCCCCCCCCCCCCCCCCCATTATGGGGTTGGACCAATCCCCTCCCCCCATTCATTAAGGGGGGGGGGGGAAGAGGGAAAACCCCCTCCCCCCATCCCCCCCATCCCAAGGGTGTTTTTTGGCCCTGGGGGGAGGGGGGGGAGGGGGAATAGCCCCAAAAAGTGATGATTTCACACCAAAAATCCTGCCCCCCCCCCAAAGCTGATCCCAAAGGTTTGTACCAAACGTTCTGACCTCGTGAGCGCTGGGAAGGGGGGGGGATGGGAAGAGGAAGTGGGAAAAGGGAGAGGAAATGGGAAGGGGAAGTGGGGAAAAGAAAGGGAAAGGAAAAGGGGAGAGGAAATGGGAAAAGGGAGAGGAAATGGGAAAAAGGAAAGGGAAAGGAAAAGGGAAAAGGAAGAGGAAATGGGAAAGGAAATGGGAAAAGGAAGAGGAAATGGGAAAGGAAATGGGAAAAGGAAGAGGAAATGGGAAAGGAAATGGGAAAAGGAAGAGGAAATGGGAAAGGAAATGGGAAAAGGAAGTAAAAATGGGAAAGGAAATGGGAAAAGGAAGAGGAAATGGGAAAGGAAATGGGAAAAGGAAGTAAAAATGGGGAAGGAAATGGGAAAAGGAAGAGGAAATGGGAAAGGAAATGGGAAAAGGAAGAGGAAATGGGAAAGGAAATGGGAAAAGGAAGTAAAAATGGGAAAGGAAATGGGAAAAGGAAGAGGAAATGGGAAAGGAAATGGGAAAAGGAAGAGGAAATGGGAAAGGAAATGGGAAAAGGAAGAGGAAATGGGATAAGGAAGTGGAAATGGGAAAGGAAATGGAAAAAGGAGGAGGAAATGGGAAAAGGAAGTGGAAATGGGAAAGGAAATAGGAAAAAGGAAAGGGAAAGGAAAAGGGAAGAGAAAATTGGAAAAGAAAAAGGAAAAGGAAATGGGAAAAGGAAGTGGGAAAAGGAAGGGGAAATGGGAAAGGAAATGGGAAAAGTAACAGGAAAAGGAAGAGGAAACGGGAAAAAGAAAAAGTAAAGGAAAAGAGAAAAGGAAATGGGAAAAGGAAGAGGAAATGGGAAAGGAAATGGGAAAAAGCAAAGGGAAAGGAAAAGGGAAAAGGAAATGGGAAGAGGAAATGGGAAAAGGGGAAGGAAAAGGGAAAAGGAAATGGGAAAAAGAAAAAGTAAAGGAAAAGGGAAAAGAAAATGGGAAAAGAAAGAGGAAAAGGGAAAGGAAATGGGAAAAGTAATGGGAAAAGGGGAAGGGAAAAGGGGAAAGGAAGTGGGAAAAAGAAAAAGTAAAAGAAAAGGGAAAAGGAAATGGGAAAAGGAAGTGGGAAAGGAAATGGGAAAAGGAAGAGGAAATGGGAAAAGGGGAAAGGAAAAGGGAAAAGGAAGTGGGAAAAGGAGGAGGAAAAGGGAAAAGGGAGAGGAAATGGGAAAAAGAAAGGGAAAGGAAAAGGAAATGGGAAAAGGGAGAGGAAAAGGGAAAGGAAATGGGAAAAGGAAATGGGAAAAGGAAGAGGAAGTGGGAAAAAGAAAGGAAAAGGAAAAGGGAAAAGGAAGTGGAAATGGGAAAGGAAATGGGAAGAGTAATGGGAAAAGGAAGAGGAAAAGGGGAAAGGAAATGGGAAAAGGGAGAGGAAAAGGGAAAGGCAATGGGAAAAGGAAGTGGAAATGGGAAAGAAAAGGGAAAAGTAATGAGAAAAGGAAGAAGAAATGGGAAAAAGAAAAAGTAAAGGAAAAGGGAAAAGGAAAAGGGAAAAGGAAGAGGAAATGGGAAAGGAGGGAAGAGGAAGAGGAAATGGGAAAAAGAAGAGGAAATGGGAAAGGAAATGGGAAAAGGAAGTAGGAAAAGGAGGAGGAAAAGGGAAAAGGAAGAGGAAAAGGGAAAGGAAATGGGAAAAGGAAGTGAAAATGGGAAAAGTAATGGGAAAAGGAAGAGGAAGTGGGAAAGGAAATGGGAAAAGGAAATGGGAAAAGGAAGAGGAAGTGGGAAAAAAGGAAAGGAACGGAAAAGGGGAAAGGAAGAGGAGAAAAGGGAAAGAAGAAGGGAAAGAGGGAAAAGAGGGAAATGGAGTGAAAGAATGAGGGAAAAGGGGAAAGGAAATGGGAAGAAAGGAATTTGAAGGGGAATAAAGAGGAAAAGGGGGAAATAAAGAGGAAAAAGGGGAAATAAAGAGGAAAAAGGGGAAATAAAGGGGAAAAGGAGGAAATAAAGAGGAGAAGAGCAAGGAAAAGTGGGAAAAGGAAAAGAGAGGGAAAGGAAAAGAGGGAAAAGATGGAAAATGGAAAAGGGGAAAAGGGGGAAAAAGTGGGAAAAGGCAAAAAAAAGTAGGGAAAATGGAAAGGAAAAGTGGGAAAAGGCCAAAAAGGAGGAAAAAAGTGAAAAAGAAGAAGAAAAAAGTGGAAAAAGGGAAAAAAAGAGGAAAAAGGGAAAAAAAGAGAGGAAAAGGGGAAAAAAAGAGGAAAAGGGAAGAAAAAAGAACAAAGAAAAAAGCAGGAAAATGAGGAAAAAAGACCCAAAAAAAAAGGAAAAGGGAAAAAAATAAGGCAAAAAATGCAAAAAAAAAAAGGAAAAATGAAGAAAAAGGGGAAGAAAAAGGGAGAAAAAAGGAAAAATGAAGGAAAAAAAAGGAAAAACAAAGGAAAAAAGGCAAAAAGAAGGAAAAAAGGACAAAAAACCACCAAAAAAAAGGGCGGAAACACGGAAAAGAGACCAAAAACCAAGCCGAAACCAGCCAAAATCAGCCAAAAAACAGCCAAAAAACAGCCAAAAACAGCCAAAAAAACAGCCAAAAAACAGCCAAAAACCAAAAACAACCAAACCCCCCCTCAGTGCCTGACCCCCCCCCCTCCCCCACTGGACACAAATACCTCAAAGAGCCCCAAATCCCCCCAAAAGAGCCCCCAAATCCCCCCAAAATGACCCAAAATTGGGGGGCAGAGGGGGGGGAGGGGGCTTGACCCTGAATGTACCCCAAAACCCATTGGGGCTTTTGGGGGGGGGGGGGGAGGGGGAGTGAGAAAAAAAAGGATGGAAATGGAAGGAAAAAGTGAAAATTAATGTTTTTGGGGGGTGGGGGAGGGGCGGACCCCCCCTTTTTGGGGCGTTTTATGGGGTTTTGGGGTGGTTTTATATGGAAAACGAGCAAAAAGAAGAGGAAACGACCCAAAAAGTAACACAAAGGGTGGGGGGGGTGGGGTGGGGGGGGTGGGGAATGGGGTGACCCCCCCCCAAAAAAGGGGGGAAGTGACCAAAAAAAAAGCAAGCATGGAAAAGAGCAAAAAAAAAAAAAAAGTGTGAAAAAGCCAAAAAAAAAAACGGGCAATTTCGCCCGAAAAATGCCAAAAAAGCGGCGCAACGATGCCCCGAAACGCCGGAAAAAAGGACCAAAAAAAGGACAAAAAAAGGAGAAAAAAGACCAAAAAAAGGATAAAAAAAAAAGGAGGAAAAATGGAAAAAAATGGAAAAAATGGAAAAAAAGCAAAAAAAAAAGGGTTAAAAAGGACAAAAACGGACAAAAACGGATGGAAACGGACGGAAACGGACAAAAACGGACAAAAAAAGGATGAAAGTGGCCCAAAAAGGACAAAAGTGGCCCAAAAAGGACAAAAGTGGCCCCAAAAGGACAAAAGTGGCCCAAAAAGGACAAAAGTGGCCCCAAAAAGGACCAAAACCAGCCAAGATTGGCCCGAAATGGACAAAACCAGCTGAAAATGGCCCAAACTGGGCAAAATCGACTCAAAAAAAGACCTAAACGGAACAAAAGGGGCCAAAAATGGGCCCAAAAAGGACAAAACTGGGCAAAAAAAGGACAAAAATGGGCAAAAAAGGACAAAAACGGCCCCAAAAAAGGGCGAAAACGGGCAAAAAGGAGGAAACGGGCCCGAAACAAGAACGGACTCAAAACCGGCCCAAAATGGCCCAAACCTGCCCAAAAAAGGACAAAAAAAAACTGCTGAAAAAAGCGAAAAAAAGGCCAAAAAACCAAAAAACGCACCCAAACCTCAGCCAAAAAACCACCAAAAAAAGGATTTTTAGACCAAAAACGGCCCCCGGGGGAGGGGGGAGGAGGGGGAGGGGGGGGACGACCCCCCCCCCCCTCCCCCTCCCCCTCCCCCCCCCCGGGTTAATTGCATTAATGAAGCTTTAATGAACGCTGCCAAACCAAATAGGGCCCGGGGGGGGGGAGGGGCACCCGAAATACCTCAAATGCTATTGGAGAAACCAAATAGATTGGGGGAGGGGGAGGGACACAAAGAGGAAAGACCTCATTGGTCAATGGGTTTGGAGGTCATTGTGACGTCGTGGCCTTGAGGACCCCCATTGGTCAATGGGTTTGGAGGTCATTGTGACGTCATGGCCTTGAGGACCCCGTTGGTCAATGGGTTTGGAGGTCATTGTGACGTCGTGGCCTTGAGGACCCCCATTGGACCTCGGTCTTGTTGACCTTCATGACGTCATGGCCTTGAGGACCCCGTTGGTCAATGGGTTTGGAGGTCATTGTGACGTCATGGTCTTGAGGACCCCCATTGGATGTTGGTCTTGTTGATCTTCATGACGTCATGGCCTTGAGGACCCCATTGGACCTCGGTCTTGTTGACCTTCATGACGTCATGGCCTTGAGGACCCCGTTGGTCAATGGGTTTGGAGGTCATTGTGACGTCGTGGCCTTGAGGACCCCCATTGGACCTCAGTCTTGTTGACCTTCATGACGTCATGGCCTTGAGGACCCCGTTGGTCAATGGGTTTGGAGGTCATTGTGACGTCATGGTCTTGAGGACCCCCATTGGACGTTGGTCTTGTTGGCCTTCATGACATCATGGCCTTGAGGACCCCATTGGACCTCGGTCTTGTTGACCTTCATGACGTCATGGCCTTGAGGACCCCATTGGACCTCGGTCTTGTTGACCTTCATGACGTCATGGCCTTGCGGACCCCGTTGGTCAATGTGTTTGGAGGTCATTGTGACGTCATGGTCTTGAAGACCCCCATTGGACAATGGGTTTGGAGGTCTTTATGACGTCATGGCCCTAAGGACCTCCATTGGACCTCGGTCTTGTTGACCTTCATGACGTCATGGCCTGGAGGACCCCTGCTGGACCATGGTGGTGGTGGCCTTCATGATGTCATGGTCTTGAAGACCCCCATTGGACAATGGGTTTGGAGGTCTTCATGACGTCATGGCCTTGAGGACCTCCGTTGGACAATGCGTTTGGAGGTCATTGTGACGTCATGGCCTGGAGGACCCCCATTGGACCATGGTGTTGGAGGCCTTCATGACATCATGGCCTTGAGGACTCCATTGGTCAATGGGTTTGGAGGTCTTTATGACATCATGGTCTTGAAGACCCCCATTGGACAATGGGTTTGGAGGTCTTTATGACGTCATGGCCTTAAGGACCCCATTGGTCAATGGGTTTGGAGGTCTTTATGACGTCATGGCCTTGAGGACCTCCGTTGGACAATGGGTTTGGAGGTCATTATGACATCATGGTCTTGAAGACCCCCATTGGACATTGCGTTTGGAGGTCATTGTGACGTCATGGCCTTGAGGACCCCCATTGGACCATGGTGGTGGTGGCCTTCATGACGTCATAGCCTTGAGGACCCCCATTGGACAATGGGCTTGTTGACCTTCATGACGTCATGGCCTTGAGGACCCCATTGGTCAATGGGTTTGGAGGTCTTTATGACGTCATGGTCTTGAAGACCCCCATTGGTCAATGGGTTTGGAGGTCATTATGATGTCATGGCCATGAGGACCCCCATTGGACAATGGTCTCGGAGGTCTTTATGACGTCATGGTCTTGAAGACCCCCATTGGTCAATGGGTTTGGAGGTCATTATGATGTCATGGCCATGGGTGTGTGTGTGTGTCCACGACCTCATCACCCCCATGATGACGTCACAGAGGCCCCCCCTTCCCCCCCCAATGACGTCACGACCCCCGCGGCTTCCTCGATGACGTCACAGCCTCGACGGCCTCTATGACGTCATCACCCCCCCCCCCATCCCACACAACCCCTCCCCCCCATCCAACAGCCAAAGAAGGGGGGGGGGGGGGGGCGAAAGGAGGGGGGGGAGGGGCAAGAGGCTCCGCCCCCCACCCCCCCCACCCCCACCCCCTCCCCCCCATAGGACAAATACCTCATTGACGCCCACCACCCCGCGGGGGGGGGGGGGGGGGGGCGGGGCCCCCCACTTCCCATTGCCCCTCCCCCATTGCTGTGGCCCCCTCCCCCCCCCATCCCCCCACTTATTGGGGGCCCCTGGTTATATTATGGGGGGGGTCCCTATGTAATGGGGGGGGGTCCTGGCTTCTTATGGGGCTCCACCTTTATTGGGGGGGGCCCCACTTATGGGGGGGACCCCCCCCTCCCTCCAGTTTTCAATGGGTGCAACCACTTATGGGGGGGGGGGGCTTGGGTTATGGGGCAGGGGCCCCATTGATGGGGGTGCCCCTATTATTATGGGGGTGCCCCATTGGTGGGGGTCCCCATTGATGGGGGTGCCCCCATTGATCATTATGGGGGGTGCCCCATTGATCATTATGGGGGGTGCCCCATTGATGGGGGTCCCCATTGATCATTATGGGGGGTGCCCCATTGATGGGGGTCCCCATTGATCATTATGGGGGGTGCCCCATTGATGGGGGTCCCCATGGATGGGGGTGCCCCTATTTATTACTATGGGGGGGTTGGGTGTCATTATGACCCCCCCTATATATAGGGCACCCCCTATATCTATAGGACCCCCCCTATATATGGGGCACCCCCTATATCTATAGGACCCCCCCTATATATGGGGCACCCCCTATATCTATAGGACCCCCCCTATATATGGGGCACCCCCTATATCTATAGGACCACCCCTATATATGGGGCACCCCCTATATCTATAGGACCACCCCTATATATGGGGCACCCCCTATATTTATAGCCCCGCCCCCCAACCCCCACCCCCCCCCCCCCCCCCGGCCCCCCCCCCCCCCCCACCCCCCCCCCCCCCCCCCCCCCCCCCCCCCCCCCCCCCCCCAAATTTAAACAAAAATTTAGGAAAAAAAAAAAGAAAAATTTTGGGGAAAAAAAGGCAAAAAAAAGGAAAATTTCTATACGGAAAAAATCCCGATTTTTTTTCCCCCTCCCCCCCACGCCCCTCCCCTCCCCTCCCCCCCGTCTGTTGATGACGTCACGCCTCCCGGGAAGGCCCCGCCCCCTTTTACCCAGAGCCCCGCCCCCTTTCCCCAGAGCCCCGCCCCCTCCCCATAGCCCCACCATTCCCTTTAGCCACGCCCCTTTTCCTTTAGCCCCGCCCCCTTTCCCATTGGGCTCATTCACTCCCCATAGCCCCGCCCCTCCCCTTTAGCCCCGCCCCTTCCCCACAGCCCCTTTCCCATTGGCCCATTCACTTCCCATAGCCCCGCCCTCCCTTTAGCTCCGCCCTCTTCCCCACAGCCCCTTTCCCATTGGCCCATTCACTTCCCATAGCCCCGCCCCTTCCCCATAGCCCCGCCCCCTTCCCCATTGGCCCATTCACTCCCCATAGCCCCGCCCTTCCCTCTAACCACGCCCCTTTCCCCATAGCCCCCTTCCCATAGGCCCCTTCACTCCCCATAGCCCGCACCCTTCCCCATAGCCCCCTTCCCATTGGCCCGCCCCCTTCCCCGTAGCCCCGCCCCTTTCCCTTAGCCCCGCCCCTTCCCATAGCCCCGCCCCCTTTCCCATAGCCACCAATCACATCCCATTGCCCCGTAGCCCCCACCCCCATAGCCCCACCCCCACGCCCCATAGCCCCGCCCCCTTCCCATCACCCCTCCCCCTTCCCCCCTTCCCCCCCTTCCCCCCTCCCCCCTCCCCCAACGGTGGGGCTCGCTGACGTCACCCCGCGCGTCGTCACGTGGCTCGCTTCGACTGCCCCTCCCCCTCCCCTCCCCTCCCCCCCCCCCATTGATGCTCTCGGGGGGCTCCCATGGGATCAATAAAAGGAGCTCAAATCAGCGCTGCCGCCTCCCTTTGTGCCCCTCCCCCCACACCCCCCAAATCCCCTCCCCCCACCCCCCATTGCACCCCCCCAAACCCTTCCCCCACATCCATTGGCACCCCCCCAAGCCCCTCCCCCCACACCCCCCCAAAGCCCCTCCCCCCACCCCCCATTGCACCCCCCCAACCCCCCCATTGCACCCCCCCCACATCCATTGTCCCCCCCTACCCCCCATTGCACCCCCAACCCCCACACCCCATTGCCACCCCCCAACCCCCCCATTGCCACCCCACACCCCCCCCACATCCATTGCACCCCCCAACCCCCCCCTTTGTACCCCCCAACCCCCCCATTGCCACCCCCCCAACCCCCCATCCATTCCCCCCCACATCCATTGTCCCCCCCCATTGTCTCCCCCCAACCCCCCCACATCCATTGTCCCCCCCCCATTTACCCCCTATTGTCCCCCCCCAACCCCCCCACATCCATTGTCCCCCCCCCACCCCCCATTGCACCCCCCATTCCCCCCCCCACATCCATTGTCCCCCCCCACCCCCCCATTGCACCCCCATCCCCCCTCTTTGGTACCCCCCATTCCCCCCCACATCCATTGTCCCCCCCACCCCCCCATTGCACCCCCAAACACCCCAATTCCAACCCCCAACCCTTCCCCCACATGCATTGTTCCCCCCCAACCCTCCCCATCCATTGTCCCCCCCACCCCCACATCCATTGTCCCCCCCATTGCACCCCCAACCCCCCCATTGTCCCCCCCAACCCCCCCACATCCATTGCACCCCCCACCCCCCCCCTTTGTATCCCCCCAACCCCCCCATTGCCACCCCCATCCATTCCCCCCCCACATGCATTGTCCCCCCCCATTTACCCCCTATTGTCCCCCCCCAACCCCCCCTCCATTGTCGTCCCCCCCCCGCCCCCATGTCACCCCCCAACCCCCCCCCTGCACCCCCCAACCCCCCCACATCCATTGTCCCCCCCCACCCCACATTCCCCCCCATCCCCCCCCTTTGGTACCTCCCAACCCCCCCCCATCCATTGCCCCCCCCCACCCCCCATCCACTGCACCCCCCAATCCCCCCATTGTCCCCCCAACCCCTCCCCCATTGCACCCCCCAACCCCCCCCACATCCATTGCACCCCCATTCCCCCCCAACACCCCCATTGCAACCCCCAACCCCCCCAAATCCATTGCCACCCCCCCACCCCCCCATTGCACCCCCCAACCCCCCTCACATCCATTGGCACCCCCCCATTGCACCCCCATCCCCCCACATCCATTGCAACCCGAACCCCCCACATTGTCCCCCCCACACCCCCCTTCCCCCCACATCCATTCCCCCCCATCCCCCCCATCCTTTTTCCCCCCCTAACCCCCCCATTCCCCCCATCCCCCCCTTTGGCACCCCCCAACCCCCCCCCCATCCATTGGTCCCCCCCATTGCTCCCCCCAACCCCCCCCTTTCCCCCCCATTTCCCCCCCCCATCCATTTCCACCCCCATTCCCCCCCCATCCCCATCCATTGGTACCTCCCAA
>NW_026635099.1:0-1579 GCF_028554395.1 Pezoporus wallicus | reverse complement strand
GTGGCAGCAGAGGAGGTGGCTCCAGAGTGTAGTAGGAGGCTGGAGGCTCTGTTGGGGTGATTGTGAATGGTGGAGGTGACCACATTGGAGGTGACAGCAGAGGAGGTGGCTCCAGAGATGGAGAAGGTGCTGGAGGCATCAATAGAGGGGGTTGGAGATTCTGTGGAGGTCCCCAGTGTGGAGGTGACAGCAGAGGAGGTGGTTCCATAACTGGAGAAGTAGGTAGGAGGCTCTGTTGGAGTGGTTGTGGCTGGCATGGAGGTCTCCTCTATGGAAGTGACAGCCGGGAGATGGCTCCAATGGTGGTGAATGAGGTGGATGCATCAATAGAGGTGGTTGGGGCACTGGTGGAGGTCAGCTCATTGGTGGTGACAGCAGAGGAGGTGGCTCCAGTGGATGAGAAGCTCGTGGTGACATCAACAGAGGTGGTTGGGGCTGTTGTAGAGGTAAACCCTGTGGACATGGGAGCAGTTAAGGTGGCTCCAGTGGTTGAGAACATCGTGGAGTCATCAATAGAGGTGGTTGAGGCACTCATGGAGGTCCCCAGCGTGGAGGTGACAGCAGAGGAGGTGGCTCCAGTGGTGGAGAAGGAGGTTGGAGGCTCAGCTGTTGAGGCTGGAGATGTCAAGGAGGTCCCCTCTATGGAAGTGACAGCGGAGGAGGTGACTCCAGTGCTTGAGAACCCTGTGGAGGCATCAATGGAGGTTGTGGTGGCACTCATGGAGGTCACCTCAGTTGAGGTGGCTCCAATGGAGGTGGTTGGGGCTGGGGTGAAGATGTCCTCAGTGATGGAGGGAGCAGAAGAGGTGGCTCCAGAGGTGGAGGAGCTCGTGGAAGCATCAATGGAGGTGGTTGGGGCTGTTGTGAAGGTCACCTCAGTGAAAGTGACAGCAGTGGAGGAGGTTCCAGAGGTGGAGAAGGAGGTTGGAGGCTCTGCCGTTGAGGTTGGGGCATTGGTGGAGGTCCCCAGTGTGGACGTGAGAGGGCTGGAGGTGGAACCAGTGGTGGAGAAGGTGCTGGAGACATCGACTGGGGTGGTTGTGGCACTCATGGAGGTGACCTCAGTGGATGCGACACCAGTGGAAGAGGCTGCAGTGGTCAAGGAGAGGGTGGAGGAAGCACCTGAGGTGGCTGTGGAAGACATTGGGGTCCCCTCAGTGAAGGTTGGACCAGTGGAGCTGGCTCCAGAGGTGGAGAAGGTGCTGGAGGCATCAAGAGTGGTGGTTGGAGCTACCGTGGAGGTCACAAGGATGGAGGTGACATCAGAGGATGTTGCAGGGATGGAGATGGAGGTAGAAGACTCTGCTGAGGTGGTTGGAGCATTGGTGGAGGTCACTTCATTGGAGGTAGCAGCACTGGAGGTGGTTCCAATGGTGGTGAATAAGGTGGAGGCATCAACAGAGGTGGTTGGAGACGCTGTGGAGGTCCTCAGTGTGGAGGTGACAGAAGAGGAGGTAGTTCCATAACTGGAGAAGGAGGTAGAAGGCTCTGTTGGAGTGGTTGTCGCTGTCATGGAGGTCTCCTCTATGGAAGTGACAGCCGTGGAGATGGCTCCAATGGTGGTGAATGAGGTGGATGC
>NW_026635098.1:0-15363 GCF_028554395.1 Pezoporus wallicus | reverse complement strand
GCCATAGCAAAGTGAGGAGGTGCAAGCAGCTTTTCATACAACCATGAAATGGTTTGGGTTGGAAGGGAGCTTAAAGCTCGCCCAGTTCTGCCACAGGCAGAAACACCTTCCAGTAGAGCAGGTTGCTGCAATCACCATCCAACCTGTCCTCAATCATTTCTCTTGGTCAATAATGTCTAATGCAGTAGAGCCTCAAAGCTCAGCATGCATAAATCACTTCCTGGACAGAATAGGAAAGCAAAATGGATGTCGGCAGTGTCCTGGCTGTGTGTTTGCTTTTAGAAAGGTTGCTAATAGCAGATATTAACTTCCTGACGAGGGGTTTAAATTCTGCATGGATGGATAGGAAATTTTTGCCTAGAAGATACTAGTGTTGGTTTGCTCTTTTCAGAGCCATAAGAAAGGAACTTTTCCCAATAAACCTGTGCCTAAGGAACAGGCCAAGGGGAATGGCTTTAACCTGCCCGAGGGGAGACTGAGATGAGCT
The DNA here is from genome assembly GCF_028554395.1 of Pezoporus wallicus. Lineage (NCBI taxonomy): Eukaryota > Metazoa > Chordata > Aves > Psittaciformes > Psittacidae > Pezoporus > Pezoporus wallicus. Next base: position 14,876 of record NW_026635098.1, on the reverse strand, counting down.
CTTAGGCAGAAGCTCTTCCCTGTGAGGGTGCTGAGGCGCTGGCACAGGGTGCCCAGAGAAGCTGTGGCTGCCCCATCCCTGGCAGTGTTCAAGGGCAGGTTGGACACAGGGGCTTGGAGCAAGCTGCTCCAGTGGAAGATGTTGGGGTTGGAGCTGGATGAGCTTTAAGGTCCCTTCCAACACAAACCAGGCTGGGATTCTATGATCCAGGCCCATGAAATTGTCCTTAATACACAAACATGCCAACACACTGACCCTCCAACTCACTGGCTTTGGACATGAGCCATCTCTGTCAAGCAAGGCAGCTGTAGAAGTGAACTTTGTTGTTAACAAAGAAGAAAGTTTCTTTCTTGTTATCCCCAGCTAATTAATCTCTGATGGCTTGTTATGAAGAATGAGGGAAGTCACATCCAAGTTTTCTGAGAAGCTTTTGTGGTGATGAGGAAACTTCCTTGGTAAACCCCAGAAGGTCTTGTTAAAGCTGATGACTCCTGGAAGGGTGCTTGGTCCCCAAGGACCACTTCTTGCTTTGGCAAAGTGAGCAGCATCACTTGTGATGGAAATAGCTGTGAGTGCTTGTATTGTGAAAGCCTGGATTTTGGGCCTGCTGGAGGGCTTTCTGTGCCCATGCAAGCTTGGTCCTACTCTCTCTTTAAAGACACATCCCTGTCTTCATGACATGTGCAGATCATGTGGTTCTTGCTAATGGGGTGCTTTGTCCCTTCCTGCTTTTGACCCCTAATAAAGGGAGCAGGGGAAGCTCATTGCATTTGTCTTCACTTTTCAGCCTCCTCAAGGACACTTCATACATTGAATTTCTTGTTATTAGTTGTCTTGGGATGGATTTATTTGTGTCTCTCTTTAGTTCTTTACCTGTTAAAAATGTTCTTAAACTGTTAAACTGAGGCAAGTTGAAGTCCACTACATCCATCCTCCATTTCTGACTGGCTTTCATAAATGTGATTTTCCTACCATTATGAATTTGGGATTGGAGAATAAGCATGGGTCACCTGACTCAACATCTAAAATTCCTTGCCTAGTTATGAGATAGTCAGGTCCCTTCTTGGGTGGTTGGGAATAAAAGGATGTTTTATCACATCCTAGGACAGCTGGTGAGAATGCATGTGGTCCAGAGCAGGTCTGAACATCAGAAAGACTTGTATATGCATGTCAGAATAGCTTTCTCTGGATTAAACTAATTCCAGTCAGGATCTGAAGGCCTCCTGGAGGTCAAACTGCATCAGCTGCCCCCTCAAACCTATTTTCAGTTTGTTTTAATCCAAAAGACAGGACAAGAGGAAATGGCCTCAAGATGCACCAGGGCAGGTTTAGATGGAGCTGAGGAACAATTCCTGCCCCAAAGGGTGCTCAGGCATTGGAACAGGCTGCCCAGGGCAGGGCTGCAGTCATCATCCCTGCAAGTGTTTACACACTGTGTAGATGTGTCCCTCAGTGCCATGGCTTAGTGGTGGCCTTGGCAGGGCTGGGAATGGTTGGACTGGATGAGCTTGAAGGGCTTTTCCAACCTGGTTGATTCAATGAGTCTAAAAGGAGCCCAGTTCATGCAGCCTGACCACAGCCTGTGATGGGGATGGAAACACAGTGAGGGGAGAGAGGTCTGTGTGTGTCTGTGTGTGTGTTAAAACTTGAACTCTTGAAACTGCTCTTTTTATCTGAACAAATACTAGAGATACAGAAACACACCTTCACTGAGCACAGATGGAGACACAAAACTGTGATTTAGTGACTCAACTTTTATTCATCTAAATTTGAAGAATGTGAAACTACTTCAGAACTCCTAATCCCTCCTCCCAACAGTCTTGAAGAGTTAATTTAGTTGTCTTTTCAGTTGGACTAAAACTTTATAAAGGGGGAAAAATATAAGATAATTGAAGGACTAAGAAACCACTTTTTTTGCATGTTTTCCTATAACTGGTGGTGGAAACTGTCACTTAAGTTGCAGGGAAGGAGTCAGATGCAATGAAATGCCACAGGTCAGGTTTGGTCTCCCTTATATAGAAATGTGGTGCCATTTGCTCTGTCCTGAAGTGCCCAGGACCTTGGCAAGCACTTGACATGTACATCCTGCAACCTTCAGAAGGGTTGGGTCATTCTGGAGCAACATCTGAAAGCTCAGAGTGAGCCCCAGGGGCATCTCCAGGGTGTTAATAGTCAATGTTCAGGCAACTGAACTCTGTCCCAGATGCCTTTATGCTTCCTGACATGGTTCATCCAATCTGATCCACCTACCCATGCTCATGTGAATGTTTCACTGGGATAATGGTCTAGGACTACGGAATTATGTCTGTGTGGTGCAGACATCATCGTGAAGAAATAACTGGGACAGCTCAGGAACAGACACACGTTACTTCATGACTTCTGGTTGCCCAAAAGAGTGGTAAATGCTCCATCCCTGGCAGTGTTCAAGGGCAGGTTGGACACAGGGGCTTGGAGCAAGCTGCTCTAGCGAAAGGTGACCCTGCCTGTGGCAGGGGGTTGGGACTGGATGATCTGAAGGGACTATATGGTATCTAAAGATGAGAATTGCTAACTAATTGTTAGGTTAACAAGGCTGTCATATGAATATCATCTTTAATGTTCATGTCAATAGAGGCCCGGTTTTGAATCATCTCCTCAAAAACCAATATCCTTCTCCAAAACATTTAGGCTGATCTAACAGCACCTGAAGCACAGGGCAAAGAGACCCATGTCCAGCTCTTCCTACCAAAAAGGTGCTTGCTATTTGAGGTATCAGAACCACTTATGCAGAGGACCCCTCTCAGTATGAAATGTATTTCCAAAACCTCAAGCCTATTTCTTGTGTTGCTGGAATTCACCATGCTGCCTCCCCAGCATGTTAAACTGAGGTTTCTATTGCCAGCTCACTGAGCAGTTTCCTCCACACAAGACTATGGCAATCTAGAGCTCTATTAGTGAAGTAGCATCCAGTCTGGGTAAATGTTTGAGCATTTCAGTTGTCTCTGAAATGGAAACTTTCTTAAACACAAGAGGAAATAAGGACACCAGAGTGGGCTAATTCATCAAGCAGCGATGAGCCCTACACATGAGACTGCACATCTAGACTCCTGTTTCTACAGAAGCTCAGACCAGATGATCTTTTGAGGCCCAGCCTGGGCTTTCTGTGGCTCTATGATTCTATATGTATAGTGTAAGCCAAAATATCCAACAAAATGGAAGAAAACAAGATATGGTGAAAGTTTTGAAGGAAGCCCTCTGATATCCAAGGTGCCAAGCCCTTTAGCATTTAATGATACAAATTCTGGCTCCTTCATTGACTGCAGGTCGAAGCCACGTTGCCCCCACACCTATGACAGTTTATGCTTTCATACTGTTGTTTTTCTGAGCACATAAAAATTCTGTTCACCATCCATATACTTTCCCAATATAAGTTAATTGCCACTCACAGCAGGTAAGGGAAAGATACTTTCCCCCATCAGTGTGTTTTGGCTTTATTGAGACCCAGACAGCTCTCACTTACCATCAATTCTTTGTTCTTTCATTTATGGAAGCTTCCTACAAAGTTAATTCTAATGTGAAATAGACAGTTTGGTTTTTGCGGTGTGCTTGAGCATGAGCAGGGCATGGACATGGGATATGGGTGCTTATCTCCAAGTGGAATTCCATTTCTCTCACCATTTAGGTAAAAGGTTATTTCAGATGAATGTAAAACACCACTTAAAATGAATGGGAGGAGATCTTGATGTGCCCAAAATGTCCCTAACACTGGGTGGTCTCAGCACAGTCCATGATCCTCCATTATGAATTATATTGTCTGTAAGTTTTTCCTTTAAATGAAATCTCCTATGAAGCTGCAGCCTGGGGAGGGATTCCCCTTGATATTCAAAGACGCAGCTTGAGATCTTTATTCCCACCAGCTTCTGTTCCTTGAAAGGCACAAACAAATGCAATGAATCTTTTGAAACCTTTTCTGTGACTCTTTTTCAACAAGCAAATGTAAAACTACACTTCCTCTTCCCTCCCACCCCAGCAGCTTTAATAAAGAGCTCACAGGTAAGAGTGAGGAATTTTATTGGAGCTGAGGGACAAGGTCAAGAATCTTGCAAGAAAAATAGATATTTATCAGTGACAAAAGTTATAACTGAATAAAGCTGATTGGTGTTTTCTGTGAGGAAAAGAGGCCTGGGATAATTCAGGGTAATTTCTTCCTACAGGCTGCTAACTATGAAGTGAAATGAAGTATGAGGTTCCTCTCCTTTTAGTTTCCTTCCAAGGAAGGAAGATGTGATTTGGGGGATCTATATCTCATTAAAAACTGTAATTGAGTTTTGTGCAGGAAGTGTGGAAGAATCTACATCAAATCATGGGGATTATTGGGAAAAATTCCATTGTTTTAGTGCCCCATAGGCTTTCTCACTTGAGATGAACTGTTCGTGTCCTGGATGACAGAAAGCTTCTGTGTTGCCAGCAGCTGAAAATCCTCCTCCCGCATTTCACCAGAGACCCCTTCACCTCCCTGTTCCTCAGGCTGTAGATGAAGGGGTTGAGCATGGGGATGAGCACAGCATAGAAGATGGAGGCCACCTTATCCAGACTCCTGTGGCTAGAAGGAGGTTGTAGGTACATGAAGAATCCTGTCCCAAAGTACATGGAAACAGCCATCAAATGGGAGGCACAGGTGTGGAAGGCTCTGGCCCTCCTCTGTGCTGAGCACATCCTCAGCACAGTGTGGATGATAGACATGTAGGAGAGAAAAATAACCACGATTGCACCCACCGCATTGATGGTGACGAAGGCAAAGATGACCATCTCACTGCTGTGCGTGTCAGAGCACACAAGCTTTAGCACAGGGAAAAGCTCGCAGAAGAAGTGGTCAGTGCTGTTGGGACCACAGAAGGAACCTCCAAACGTGCACCAAGTGTAGGTGATGGCAGTGAGGAAGGCAAATAGGTAAGATGATGCTACCAGCTGCCAGCAGACACGGCTGGAGATGATGGTCACATAAAGCAGAGGATGGCAGATAGCAATGTGCCTATCGTAGGCCATCATGGCCAGGAGGTGACACTCACTAATAGCAAAGAAAGCAAAGGTGAGGAGCTGCATCATGCAGCCAGTGAAAGAAATGGTTTTGTCCTCTGATAACAGGTCTGCCAGCATCCTGGGGGAGATGACTGTGGAATAGCAGATGTCAGTGAAGGCAAAATGGGTGAGGAAGAAGTACATGGGGGTGTGGAGGCTGGGAGACACCAGAACCAAGATGATAATGCCAACATTCCCCACCTGAGTGACAATGTAAATCAATAGAAACAAGACAAAAAGAGGGGTCTGCAGACATGGGCTGTCTGTAATTCCCAACAGGATGAAGTCAATCTGGGTGTGATTTCCTCCCATGACCAAGTGTTACCTGTTGAGGCAAAAGGAAGGAAACTAATGAAAAATAGAGATTCAGATTGGGACCATACTAATTCTAATCAGTGACCATTTAAAACATTACATTTTAGTATATTCTACTACATTTTTTTTCACCCAAATTTTATATGCTTTATTGTTTTTAGTTGAGATATTTCAAAAAGAACAAAGAGCACATTGAAGCAACAAATGCCATTTTTCAGTTTTCTGTGCCGGGACACTCAAGACTATGGGTTTATTCACGGATGTGGGTTTTTCAGATTTTAGAAAAGAATCAGATATGCAATCACTTTAAGTTCAGAGGCAATTTGTGTCAGAGGACACCTCAGAGGAAGCTCATAAGAGTGAATGTAAACCTGAAGCAAGAGAAAGTCACATTCCCAGTGAAATCCCAGCTTACACATGCATGACCTCCAGACATTTTCCCCTGGCTTATAGTTGTCATTCTAGTCAACAAATTACATTTATCAAATCATTTGAGATCATTTGCAACAGTAACATTCACATGGATAAATACATGATTTATGACTTTCTGAGCTTCAGCACGCTGAAACATCCTAAACCCATGGGCATTAAGTTCCTTGCTTTAAAAAGGAGTTGATCTTATAACAGGCCGATTCCCAAGGCTCATTTGTTAGTGACGATATACTGCTGACAATCTGCAATATTGCATTTCTTTCTAACAGAATAAGATTCATCCTCATTTAACTCTTGAATAAATCAGTGCATCTTGCTTTAGTAGCCTGTGTAAAATAAACACAACCTGCATCAGGCATTGCTCCCTCTTCTTATAAAAGAACCCTCATTGGTAAGGCTGTTTTCTGACACAGCTTTCCCAAAGAGGACAGTAGAACACGAAGAAGCAAGCTCACTGCCTCAGTGCAGGCGAGGCTCTGCTTTGTGTTGATGTTACCTCCCGTGCCTTCCCTCTGTCACCGAGTGATGGGAGCCAAGGGTTTATCCCCAGTGCAGCAGAAAACATCTACGTGCCAGCATCAGCTCTGTTAAGCACCTGATGTGAAGAGAGGTGAACTCCTGCCAGACTCCAAGAGCCCAGCTTGGGGTGCTGGGGCTGTAAATACAGTTGCGTGTGCTCTCCTGGAAGGAAGCGTCCAGGGCTGCTCATGCTTTACCAGAGGAAAACAAAAAGAAGGGAAAGCAAAGGGTGTGAAATCACCTCTGAAAGGCATTGTGGTGCTTGGGCATTTGAATGACACGGTGTGGATGAGTTATCCCTGATCATAGCTACACAGCAGCAGTGAGGAGCAGCTCATAGGATGCTTTTGATGTACTTATGGATCATTCAAAGGTTTTGTTTTGACATTAGCAATGGAATCAAAAATGGGTTTAGAGACATTTCAGATCTTGTAGAGTGTCCCCAAATGGGACATAAAGCACAAGTGACTCCATCTCTGGAGCTGCTGATGTCCATCTGTAGACACTTGAGAGCCCAGTTTTCCATTCCCAGTGGAGTTATCCACATGCAGTGCCTGGATGTCGAACAGCTGAGCTGGTGCCTCTGGGCTTCCACTGTATTCAAAGGTGAGAAATGGGTATTTTCACACAGTGATGAATTGTCCCAGCTTTAACTAATAGGCTTTTATCCCCCTGAGCAGCCTCAGCTGGGGTTCCAACCCCACCCTTTTCCTATTTGTCCCCCATCTCTATCAAAGCTCAGGAAGACTGAGGTTTTTTAGATGAGTTTTGTTTTGAACTTTAGCAGGAGTTCTGCACACCTTTGCAATTCTTTGATGGTGATTTTGGCTTTCTCATTTATCTTCCTAGCATTTTTTGGACCTGTTCCTGAACAAGGGATTGACTTGACCCTTGGCTTGGTCCTGGATCTGCTTTATAATCACCTGCTTGCCTGATGCACTCTAATCTTGGCTGAACTTAACCCAAGTCTTCTTTTCCTGCCCTACTTCTCTTGCTCAGGTACTGTGGGATGGTCCCTGCACACTGTGGTGCTCTTCTTTGGCTCTGTTGATAGAGATTCAAAAGTCAAACCCCTGTGGCAGTCCCCAGGCTCCTGCAGAGCAGAACCCATCACCCTCTGCACCCCAACAGCCCAGCCAGTGCTCACTGCTCTGGCAGTCCCTCTCCATCCAGAGCATGTCCCTACATGGGAAATTAGGAGACAGTCTTTTCAGTGAGGTGAGTAGAGTAATAAATTGAAGCTTATTTTCAATTGTTATTATCTTTTCCTTAGTGCTTTCTCATTTATCAAGTACAGCATTAGACTTTCATTCTTCAGCAGATTGGCAACACTTTGGTTTGGATGTAGCTTTGGCATGATGTTCATCTGCTGGTTTTGTGACAGAGGACACCAGAGCTTCAGTGATACCGAGGACTTTGGCTTCCCCAGCCTCTTTCTTAGGCTTCCAGGCTTGCTTTGGCACCATTTCTAAGTCTTGCTTTCTCCCTGTGACTGGTTTGTGCAACAAGACCACAGACAATCTGATTTATCTACACTCTTTTATTGACCTTACTGGGTTGTTTTTTTTTCTCCTGTGTGTAGGTCTTTTCCCATCTACACTTGACATTACCACCAGGCTCCTTGCTAGCCCTGTCAAAAATATATTCCAAAGCTGCCAGCATCTCCAGGTGATAGGTTCAAACCTACATTATGACCTCATCTTATTTTCAGGGGCTTCTTCTTTTTTCTAGTGAAGTACAGGAATTGTAATGGTATTATTTAATGAAGTAGATTATTTTAAGATGAAAGATGCATTTCTCTCATTGATGTTAGGCCCTGCTTTGTAATTTCTGTCAGCTCTCTTATCTAACTGATAAAGCAAGATAACTTATCCAAAGAGTCTATATATTTTATGGATATATAGGTTCTATATATGTAAGAAGACAGTCTTAAATGCTCAGGTCTATATGGGCCACATACCTAATAGCAAAGGTCTCTGTGCTACCAAGCTCTTTAGCAATTAATGGCATCGATTCTGGCTCACTCATTCACAAATATTGAAGCCACTTTCCCCAGACCTAAGACAGCATCTCCCATCTAGATGCTGTTTGACAGAGCACACACTGTTCACCACCCACATACTTGATAAATATAAGTTGATTTCCACTCAAAACAGGTAAGAGAGATTTTCCCACACCGGTGTGTTTTGGCTTCTTTGAGAGGCAGGCAGCTCTCAGTTACCATTGATTCTGTGTTCAGTTTACTCTTTCATCTAGGGAAACTAGCCACATTCCTAACTTTTATAAGAAATCCACAGTTTGGTTTCCTGTTGTGCTTAAGCATGGTCTTGGCATGGACATGGGATGTGGGTGATTATCACCAGCTGGAATTCCATTTATATCACCATCTAAGTAAATGGCACTTCAGATGAATGTAAAACACCATTTAAAATGAATGGGAGGAGCCCTTGATGTGCCCAAATTGTCCTTAACACTGGGTGGTCTCAGCACAGTTCATCATCCTGTATTACAAATTATGTTATCTACATTGTCTTCCTTTAAGTGAAATTGCTTGTGAAGCTGCAAACAGGAGAGGGATTCCCCTTGACATTCAAAGGTGCAGCTTGAGACCTTGATCCTTACCTGCTTCTTCTCTTTGAAAGGCACAAACAAATGCAATGAATCTTTTTAGGCCTTTTCCCTTACTTTTTTCAGCAAGCAAATGTAAAACTACACTTCCTCTTCCCTCCCACCCCAGCAGCTTTAATAAAGAGCTCACAGGTAAGAGTGAGGAATTTTATGGGAGCTGAGGGACAAGGGCAAGAATCTTGCAAGAAAAAGACATCTTTATCAGTGACAAAAGCTATAACTGGGTAAAGCTGATTGGTGTTTCCTGTGAGGAAAAGAGGACTGGGATAATTGAGAGTGATTTCTTCCCACAGGCTGGTGACTGAGAAGTGAATTGAAATTTGAGGCTTAGTCTCCTCTTGATTTTCTTCCAAGAACGGTGTGATTTTGGGGGTCTGTTTCTCATTCAATACTGTCATTGACTTTCGTGCAGGAACTGTGGAAGAATCTACATCAAATCATGGGGAGTATTGGAAAAAAATGTTTTAGTGTACCATAGGCTTTCTCAGTTGACATGAACTGTGCCTGTGCTAGATGATAGAACTTTCTTATGTTGCCAGTGGTTGAAGAGCCTGCTCCTGCACTTCACCAGAGCCCCCTTCACCTCCCTGTTCCTCAGGCTGTAGATGAATGGGTTAAGCATGGGGGTGATGATGGTATATATGATGGAGGCCACCTTATCCAGCCTCCTGTGGCTAGAAGGAGGTTGTAGGTACATGAAGAATCCTGTCCCAAAGTACATAGAAACAGCCATCAAATGGGAGGCACAGGTGTGGAAGTCTCTGGCCCTGCTCTGTGCTGAGCACATCCTCATCACGGTGCGGATGATAGAGATGTAGGAGAGCAAAATGATCATGCTTGTGCCCACCACATTGATGGTGATGAAACCAAAGATGACCATCTCACTGCTGTGAGTGTCAGAGCACAGGAGCTTCAGCACAGGGATGATGTCGCAGAAGAAGTGGTCAATGCTGTTGGGACCACAGAAGGAACCTCCAAACACGCACCATGTGTAGATGATGGCACTGAGGAAGGCAAATAGGTAGGATGATGCTATCAGTTGCCAGCAGATGCGTCTGGAGATGATGGTCACATAAAGCAGGGGCTGGCAGATAGCAATGTGCCTATCGTAGGCCATCATGGCCAGGAGGTGACACTCAATAGTACTAAAAAAAGCAAAGGTGAGGAGCTGCATCATGCAGCCAGTGAAAGAAATGGTTTTGTCCTCTGATAACAGGTCTGCCAGCATCCTGGGGGAGATGACTGTGGAATAGCAGATGTCAGTGAAGGCAAAATGGGTGAGGAAGAAGTACATGGGGGTGTGGAGGCTGGGAGACACCCGCACCAAGATGATAATGCCAAAGTTCCCCACCAAAGTGACAATGTAAATCAATAGAAACAACACGAACAGAGGGGTCTGCAGACATGGGCTGTCTGTAATTCCCAAGAGAATGAATTCAATCTGGGTGTGATTTCCTCCCATGACCAGGTGTTACCTCCTGAGGCAAAAGGAAGAGAAACATCAAACTGATCAAAAATGGACATTCAGATCTGGACCACATCTATCTCCAATCAATGACCACTATACCTGCCACACATTACATTATTCTAATATATTTTCTAACCAAAATTATATGCATATATTATGTTTTTCAGATGAGGTAATCAGAAAAGAACAGGTAGTTCATTGAAGCAGTAAATGGCATTTTTATTTTTCTATGCTGGTACAATTAACACTGGCTTTAGACAAGCAGGTGTGTTTTCAGGTTTCAGCAAAGAATCAGATCTTTATTCACTTTCAGTTTGAAGGAAATTTGTGTCAGAAGACACCTCAGAGGATCCTCATAGGATTGCACGTAAACGTGAAGCAAGAGAATTTCTTAGTCTCAGTGAAAGCCCAGCTTACACATGCATGACTTCCAGACACTTTTCTTTGGCTTTTGATTGTCATTCCAGTCACCAAATCACATTTAACAAACTATTTGAGATCATTAACAACACATAACATTGACTTTGTTAAACTCATGATTTATACCTTCCTGAGCTCCAGCATGATAAAGCATCCTAAACCTATGGGCATTCAGTTTCTTGCTTTAAAAAACAGTTGCTGTTATAACAAGCTGATTCTAAAGGCTGATTTGTTAGTGACTATATGCTGCTGACAGTCTGAACTGTTGCATTTCTGTATAACAGAATAAGATTCATCCTCATTTAACTCTTGAATAAATCAATGTATCTGGCTTAAGCTGCCTTTGCAAAAGAAACACAACCTGCATCAGACGTTGCTCCATATTATTATAAAGAAAACCCACATTGGTAAGGTTGCTTTCTGACACAGCTTTACCACAGATTACACGAGGACATGCAGACACAAGGCCACTGCCTAAGTGCAGGTGAGGCTCTGCTTTGTGCTGGTGTTACCTCCTGTGACTTCCTTCTGCCACCGAGTGATGGGTGCCAAGGATTTATCCCCAACGCAGCAGAGAACATCTGTGTGCCGGCATCAGCTCTGCTGCACCTGATGTGAAGAGAGGGGAGCTCCTGCCAGACTCCAAGAGCCCAGCTTGTGGTGCTGGGGCTGTAAATACAGTTGCATGTGCTCTGCTGGGAGGAAGCCTCCAGGGCTGCTCATGCTTTCCCAGAGGAAAAGAAAGAGAAGGAAAAGCAAAGGGTGTGAAATCAGCTCTGAAAGGCATTGTGGTGCTTGAGCATCTGAGAGTCATGGAGTGGGTGAGCCATGCCTGAGCACAGCTGCACAGCAGCAGTAATGAGTAGCTCATAGGATGCTTCCTACATACTTGTGGACCATGCAAATGTTTTGGTCTGAACATATTGACACAATGAAAATGGGTTTAGAGACATTCCAGATCTTGCACACGGTCCTCAAATGGGACATGAAGAAGTGACTCCATCTCTGAAGCTGCTGCTGACCCTCTGTGGAGGGACAGTTTTCCAGCCCAAATGGGGTTACCCACATGTAGTGCCTGGATGTCCAACAGCTGAGCGGGTGCCTCTGGACTTCCACTGTATTCAAAGATGAAAAACAAGCATTTTGAGGCAGAGAGGATTTGTCCCAGAATTAACTAATAGGCCTTTATCCCCCTGACCAGCCTCAGCTGGGGCTCCATCCAAGCTCTCTTCCTGTTGTTTCCCCTATCTCTATTTAAACTCAGAACAGGCAGATTGAGCTTTACTAGAGCAGTTCTGGTTTCCAGTTTAGTAGGAGTTCAGCACACCTATGCAATCTTTTGGTGGTCACCTAGGATTTCTCATGTATCTTCCTCGCAATTTTTTCACCTGATCCTGAACAAGGGATTGACTCGACCTGACTTGGCTTGGTCTTGAATCTGCCTCCTCATCACCAGCTTTCCTGATGCTCTGGAGATTTGGTTGAACTTGGCCCAGTTCTCTGTTCCTGCCCTGCTTCTCTTGCTCAGGTACTGTGAGATGGTTCCTGCACACCAGGGTGTTCTCCTTTGGTTCCATTTAGACAGATAAAGGAGACAAACCCCTGTGGCAGACCCCAGGCTCCTGCAGAGTAGAACCCATCACCCTCTGCACCTGACAGCCCAGCCAGTGCTCACTGCTCTGACAGTCATTTTCCATCCAGAACATGTCCCTACAGGAGCAAATTAGGAGGTAGTTTTTCAGTGATGAAAAGTAGAGTCTCCATGCAGCCTTCTCTTCTCCAGGCTGAACAGCCCCAACTTCCTCACCCTGTCTTCATACAGGAGGTGCTCCAGTCCCCTGATCATCCTCGTGGCCCTTCTCTGGACTTGTTCCAACAGTTCCATGTCCTTTTTATGTTGAGGGCACCAGAACTGCACACAATGCTCCAGGTGAGGTCTCACAAGAGCAGAGTAGAGGGGCAGGATCACCTCCTTCGACCTGCTGGTCACGCTCCTTTGGATGCAGCCCAGCATACGGTTGGCTTTCTGGGCCGCAAGCACACACTGAAGCCGCCTCATGTTCATTTTCTCATCAACCAACACCCCCAAGTCCTTCTCCGCAGGGCTGCTCTGAATCTCTTCTCTGCCCAACCTGCAGCTGTGCCTGGGATTGCTCCCACCCAAGTGTAAGACCTTGCACTTGGCATGGTTAAACTTCATGAGGTTGCCATCAGCCCACCTCACAAGCGTGTCAAGGTCCCTCTGGATGGCATTCCTTCCCTCCAGGGTATCAACCCAACCACACAGCTTGGGTCATCGGCAAACTTGCTGAGGGCACACCCAATCCCACTGTCCGTGTCAGCGACGAAGATGTTGAACAAGACCGGTCCCAACACTGATCCCTGAGGGACACCACTCGTTACTGGTCTCCAGCCGGACATTGAGCCACTGACCACAACTCTTTGTGTGCGGCCATCCAGCCAGTTCTTTATCCACCAAGTGGTCCATCCATCAAATTGATGTCGCTCCAATTTAGAGACAAGGATGTTGTGTGGGACAGTCTCAAATGCTTTGCACAAGTCCAGGTAGATGCCATCAACTGCTCTACCCCTGACCATCAGTTCTGTAGCCCCATCATAGAAGGCCACCACACTGGTCAGGCAGGATTTCCCCTCAGTGAAGCCATGCTGGCTGTCACCAAGCACCTTGTTGGTATTCATGTGCCTTAGCATGCATTCCAGGAGAATCTGCTCCAAGATTTTGCCAGGCACAGAGGTGAGACTGACTGCTCTGTAATTCCCCGGGTCATCCATTTTCCCCTTCTTGAAAATGGGGGTTATATTTCCCTTTTTCCAGTCATGGGAACTTCACCTGACTGCCATGATTTCTCAAATATGATGGCCAGCAGCTTCGCAACTTCATTCCCCAGCTCCTTCAGGACCCGTGGATGGATTACATCGGTACCCATGGACACGTGCACGTTCAGATTTTTAAGATGGTCTCGAACCAGTTCCTCTCCTACAGTGGGCAAGGTCTTCATTCTCACAGTCCCTGCATCTGCCTTCCAAGACCTGGGTGGTTTGGTCAGAGCCTTTGCAAGTGAAGACCGAGGCAAAGAAGTCATTGGGAACCTCAGCCTTCTCCAAATCCTGTGTAGCCAGTTCTCCTGAGAGCTTTCTGAGGGGACCTACTTTTACCCTAGTCTGTTTTTTATTTGCTATGTACCTGTAGAATCCCTTCCTGTTATCCTTAACATCCTTAGCCAAGTTGAATTCTAACTGGGCCTCAGCTTTCCTAACCTGGTCCCTAGATCCCCGGTCAACATCCCTGTATTGTTCCCATGCCGCCTGTCTTTGCTTCCACCTCTTAGAAGCCTCTTTTTTCATTTGAATTTTCCTCAGGAACTCCTTATTGAAACAAGGAGGTCTCCTGGCCCTCCTGCTGCACTTCCTTCTGGTTGGGATGCAACACTCCTGAGCTTGTAGCAGGTGATCCTTGCATATCAACCAACAGTCTTGGGCCCCCCTGCCCTCTAGGGCTGGATCCCATGGAACCTTCCTAAGCAGGTTCCTGAAGAGGCCAAAGTCTGCTCTTTTGAAGTCCAGGGCAGTGAGCTTGCTGCACGGTCTCCTCACAGTCCTGAGGATCTCAAATTCGAGCATCTCGTGATCGCTGCATCCAAGGCTGCCCTGGAGCATCACATTTCCAACGAGCCCTTCCCTGTTGGTGAGTACAAGGTCAAGCACGGCACCTCTCCTTGTCGGTTCTTCTATTTCTTGCAGAAGGAAGTTGTCTTCTACACAATCGAGGAACCTCCTGGATTGCTTGTGCCGGGCCATACCCTCCTTCCAACAGATGTCAGGGTGGTTGAAGTCACCCATGAGAACAAGGGCCTGTGAGCGTGAGGCTTTTCCTATCTGTCTATAGAGTGCTTCATCCACAGGTTCTCCTTGATCAGGCGTCTGTAAGAGATCCCCACAGTAATGTCTCCCAGAGCTATATTCCCTTTAACCCTGACCCACAAACTCTCTGTTGGCTGCTCACCTGTCCCCAGGC
>NW_026635097.1:0-15428 GCF_028554395.1 Pezoporus wallicus | reverse complement strand
GGCACAGGGTGCCCAGAGAAGCTGTCCCGCAGCCATGGCTGCCGCCGCCGTGTGAGGCCCGAGGGGCCCGGCCGCGGCTTCCCTCCCCCCCCCGTTCCCCAGCCCCGTCCCGTTCCCCTTCCCCTCCGCTCCCCGCGGCCCCGCTGCTGGGCCGCACAGCCCCGCCCGCGGCATGAAGGCGGCGCCCGGCGGCGCTGAGGGTGAGTGAGGCGCTGGGGCTTCCCGCCGGCCCTGTGAGGAGACGGGGGGGGGGTGGTGGTGGTGTCGGGTGTCTGAGGCACCGATGACGGGCTGGGGCTGAGGGGCCTACACAGGAGGAGGAGGGGGGAGGGCCGTGGGCTTTCTCCGGCTTCCCCCCCCCCCCACCGGGCCTGTGTGGCTTCGTGCTGCGTTGGTGAGGCTGCAGCTGTGATGGGAGCTTCCCTGTGAGGGTGCTGAGGCGCTGGCACAGGGTGCCCAGAGGAGCTGTGGCTGCCCCATCCCTGGCAGTGTTCAAGGCCAGGTTGGACACAGGGGCTTGGAGCAAGCTGCTCCAGTGGAAGGGGTCCCTGCCCGTGGCAGAGGTTGGAGCTGGGTGAGCTTTAAGGTCTCTTCTAACCCAAACTAAGCTGGGGTTCTGTGATCTTGCAGTTCTCTCCCTGTCCCTGTGCTTAACAGGATCTTATCAATGCATAAACACCTTGAGGAGAGCCTAAAGCAGGGGGAGCAGAGCTCCCTTCAGGTGGGAACTATAGGCCATGGGTGCAAGCTGAAAGGTTCCACCTGAGCACCATGAAACACTTTATCACCGGCACAGAGGTGTGATGGAAGCTCCATCCTGAAGCCACCAGGACATGGGACTGGGGAGCCTGTTGTCAGTGGCCAGGAGTCCTCAACTGTGTTAGCTGAACCGGCCAGTGCTTGGTCTTTGGTTAGTCACTGACTCTCTGTCCATTCTTTTCTCTCATCAGAGAGATATTCTTTCCTGTGAGGGTGCTGAGGCACTGGAATGGGTTGCCCAGGGAGGTTGTGAATGCTCCATCCCTGGCAGTGTTCAAGGCCAGGCTAGACAAAGCCTTGGGTGGCATGGTTTAGTGTGAGGTGTCCCTGCCCATGGCAGGGGGGTTGCAACTGGATGATCTTAAGGTCCTTTCCAACCCAAACTATTCTATGATTCTATATTATTCCTAAGAGTGGAGCTTTCTCTAATAGCTTGTAGACCCACGCATTGCAGATGGGAGTCTATGGGATGGGAGAGGTGTTTTGTAAGCGTGAGTTGGTTGAGATTTGTGCCCCCTCCAGTTGCCTGCTGCTGCTTTCAGAGCCGTGCCCTGGCTCTAGAGCAGCACAGAGGAGCCTCCAAGCTTGTGTCTCACACCAGCGTGGGGCAGTGTGTCTGCTCACAGAACCCATCACAACTGGCAGTTGGACCAATATGGTTGAGGTTTTTTGGTGAGGGAAGGGTCTGTGAGGATCTTCAATGTAAACAAGCTGGAGGATTGGATGTGAGAATAGTGATGGGGAATGCAGGAAACAAAGCTTAACCTCACTTCTGTAACAGTGTTTTGTACACTGTTACACTGCCTCAGACCATGTATCTTCATTTTATGGTCCTTGAGGTTTTGACAGCTTGTGATGGAGCCTACATATTGAGCTCATGGGGAGAAATCAGCAGTGAATATGTTTTATGAAATCACATTTAGCTTGAAGGTGGAAAGGCTTTTCATTCCAACTGCTCGGCTGTTTTATTTGTAGCACTTCGAGTGTTGTCTTGTTCTATGTTCTCAAGAGTGCCCTGTCTTACAGAGACGGAGAAGCTGAACAAGATGAGCACCCTCTTGGAAAGACTCCATGCAAAGTACAACCAGAACAGGCCCTGGACAGAAACCATGAAGTTAGTGCGTCAAGTCACGGTGAGAGGTGCTTTCTGGAGCTCCTGGAGTGGCAATGGTGGTGTTGCTTTGTTAGATCTCTTCAAAGGGCTGCCCCTTGCTCTTTGGGGACCTTGGGGTTTGTAAAGCAATTTGCTCCCATTCAGTGATGCTCCAAACTCGGCGCTGGCTTTGGCAAATGAGGGTTTGAAATAGTGGGAGGAAGGAGGAGCAGGAGGCAGGGGAGAGCTACAACAGCAGCTTCTACATGCACTGAGGTGTTAAAAGTGTGCCTGACTCCTTGTTTCTGTGTTGTCTCTCGTGTAACTCTTAGCTTATGCCTATTTAAAAGGTGCTCCAGTCTGTTCTTCCAGATGAGCAAGTTACTTAAAAGCAAATAAATCAATCCCAGGCCTGCTTTTGTTCCCTTCTTCCAAAGCAGATAATGTTCTCCTGCAGGAATCAAAATGCAGCTGTAATTTGGGGAGGAAACTAATCAGCTTTTCATTACCTCAACAAACCTCCCTTGACTGAACTGTGGTGGCAATAACTGCTGCTACTGAGTGAGGCACAAAAAGCTGTTTCTCTTCTCTCTGACCAAGGAAAAGCGCGTTGTGATGAACTCAGGGGGGCACCAGCACCTGGTGAGCTGCTTGGAGACGCTGCAGAAGGCCTTGAAAGGTTGGTGCATCCTGTGCTCAGCAGTGGGAGGCCCCCAAACCAGGAGAGCAGTGAAGTGGCTGCTGGCACATCTCACTGTGTTCCTCCTGTGTGTGTGCTTATGTTTGGGCACCTCCTCTCCGTGCCTATGGAGACTGTCTGTGGTGCTTCTGTTGTGAAAGGAGAAAACTTGTGAGTGGGAAGTACTAAAACGTGGAATGGTGAAAGGAATGGCTTTATTTCCCTTTTTTGCACCTGTATGAGAGTTTGAACTTGCTCTTTACATCAGCCTGGCCACTCTTCTGAAAACAGACCTCAGTTCCACTGGGGGAATAAAATCCCTTCTCTCCTTGCAGTTCTGGGAACGTTTGGTTCTCTCTGTTCAAGCTGTTCTGCCTGTGTTTTGAGTGCAGCTCATGTTGCACACGTGAAGGTGTGAGCAGATGTGGGAGGGAGGAACTGGTTGAGGTTGGGTTTAATGCTGATGTCTCATTCCTGGGGAGGTGTTGAATCGTTTCACTAAGCCTTGTTTTCTGCTCTCCCCATCTAGTATCTTCTCTGCCTGCCATGACAGATCGCCTGGAGTCTATAGCTAGACAAAATGGGTAGGTCTTCTCCTTTAGTTGACAGCAAAGGCTTTCCCTGTTCCTCTGCACCCATCATGCTCTCACTGCTGCTTTGGTTGGGTTTTGTGTGCATCTCATGGCAATTTTTGTTTTGTTTCCTATGGAAGGCTGGGATCTCACCTTAGTGCCAATGGCACTGAATGTTACATCACTTCAGACATGTTCTATGTGGAAGTCCAGTTAGATCCTACAGGGCTGCTGTGTGATGTCAAGGTGGCTCACCATGGAGAAAACCCTGTGGTATGTATCACTGACCAAGGTGAGGGTGATGTCTGTGTGGTTTTGACTCCCTTTGCTTTGAGCACAGGAAATGGATTATATTTAATGTTTCCCTGCACCTACCTTACACCTTTACTGCTTGTTCTAGTGGCAAGGAAAATCCTCCATGGAGTTATTCCTGTGGGTTAGCCTGGTTGATGTATGTGTGTGGAACCAGTTTACTGCTGGTCTTTCTTTCCCTCTGACTGGTTTTACAGCTGACAAAATCAGCTGTGGACATTTTCACTGTGTTTCTGGAAGCAGGATAAGGAAAATAAGCTTAGAAAACTGAGATCTGCAGATGGGAAGTACAAAAATGTGGCATGCTGAAAGGAAATTATTTTCCTCCTGTACACGGAGGAGAGTTTGAATTTGATGCTTGTATTGTCCACTCTTCTGAGAACAGAGCAGTTTTTAGTACCTCTGTATAGAAGATTACTGTTTTCAACTGAAAGCTTCATGATTTCAAAAGTTTATTTCAAATGAGTTGTTTAAGCAGAAAGAGAAGTGCTTAAATCTGTCCCAGAGGAGCTGAGGGACAGAGCTGGAGCTGGAGCAGTGTGGAGTTGTGAGCACTGGGTTGCTGCTCAGGAAAAGCTGCTGCTCAGGAATGTTCCTGTGCTGATGTTTTGCAGTTGCTGTGCTGCACAGGGACTGAAATCACTGTGCTGACACTGATCTCATTCTGTCTTCTTCCCTTTCCAGAGCTGTCCAGAACTGGTGCAACATCTGAGGTGAGCATCAAGAGTTTGTTGCGTTTTTGGCAGCCTCTCTTTGCAGTAGTAATCCCACGCTGGTTTAGGTCTGGAAACGCAAAATGTTTCCTTCCCCACAAAGTCTCTCTGTGCCTTCAGGGGGTTTTCTGGCTTTGGTTCACCTCCTTCTGATCCTGAGTGCTGTGCCCAGTATCTTCAAAGCCACAGGGCAACATTAACCAGACTCAGTAAAGCTGGACCATGCTGAGAATATATTTTGTAGCTTCCATGTAGCAAAAGTGTCTTCTGAAGTGACTTAGTGTCTGTATTAATGTAACCTTTTAAAACAAACCCTTGTGTGTTACAAGTTTGAATACATCTTAACTTTGCCTTTCAGAGAGAAGAACTTTGATGAGTTTTCTAAGCATCTGAGAGGACTGGTGAACCTGTATAAGCTGCCAGGAGACAAGTAAGTCTAGGATGTATTTATTTACTGCCACATATATAAAATAAATGGGCAAGTTTTGCTTCTGGGCTTAAATATTCATTGTGTGTGAGCCCCCTGACCTCCCTACCACAGCTTGCACTTGTGCAGTGGGTAGGGAGGGTTTCATGTGAGGTGGAGCTGCAGAGTGACAAGTGATCCAAGTCTAAAGGCTCAGGCTGATGGCAAGGCCTTCTTTGCACAGTTCCTTTCCTTTGTTCTGACATTGTTTTGTTGTTTTTTTTCTCCCCAGCAAACTGAAAACTAAAATGTACTTGGCTCTGCAGTCCTTAGAGCTGGATCTCTCAAAAATGGCAGGGATGTACTGGTAAGGACCTCTGTGTGGTTTGGGGTTTGTTGTTGGTTTGGGTTTTCTTACTAACACTGCATCACACGGGCTGATTCTGATTGTGCCACATCCTGCTTATGTGGGAAGTGTCCCATCAGTGCCTGTCTAGTCTGTCATTGCTGCTAAGAAGATGCTGAGGCTATAGAGGGCCTGTGGGAGCAAGGGAATGAGAAAGAGAGAAAAAGTGCTTAGAGCTTTTTAGCAATTCCTTCTTAACTGCAGAACTTGATTGCAAGAAAGTCTAAAAGGCAAAAAATGAAGTTTGAAGCTGGCTGGATTAGTGGTAACACAGTTTACAGTAAGAAACTGAGAACCATTTGACCCTCTTATACTGCTGTAGAGCCTGGGCAAACAGCCGTGCTGTGAAGTTTAAGGTTAGTGGGACTGGAGTTTGGTTTCAGGTATGGCTCTGGCTTGTTACAGACTTGTGGTCGTCTTTCTTGCAGGCAAGCCACCAATGCCAACCCCTTGGACAAGATTCTCCATGGCAGCGTTGGCTATCTCACCCCCAGGAGCGGAGGTACCTCTGAGTAGTGCTTATAAAAGGAAAGAATTAAACTTACTTTGTTCAGAAGTCCCCTTTATGGACTTTGGTTTCACCTGAACTGCTGGAAATTAATGGGCCATGCCAAGCAAAGAGGGACAGGGTTGACAGGGTTGAGTGTTTGTGACTCCCACGTCATGCAGAGGTCCAGCTTTGCTTTACAAAGCCACGCAGATGGACACGTGTGGGTCTGCCAGCAGAGCACAGCTCTTCAAGGTCACAGCTCTGCTCAGTGTGTGCTGTGGCTCAGTGTGAATGCTGTGTGGCTGTGGGGGTTAATAGTGCTCGGGGTGACTTGTACCCCCAAGTTCAGCAGCTTCTCTCCCACAGGTCTCCTGATGAACCTCAAATATTACGTCTCACCCTACGATTTGTTTGAAGATGGCTCTGGAGCCCCTGTTATTTTACATGAGAACAACGGTAGGTCAGCTTCAGTGAGGGCTACTGCTGCTTGGAGGAGAAAAGAAGACAACTCTAGCAGTCTCACTGCCCTCTGCTGTCACCCTGTCACACAGGACAGTCATGGGTTGACTTGCAGAGGACATGGGTTCAATAAGCCTGTGTGGAAATGCTGGTGACCATCTTCTCGTGGGTGTTCTGGAGTTCAAACTAGACTGCTACCAAAGGGGATGGGGTGCACATAGAGCCTTTTTCCTTAGGGTGAACTTCATCCTTAACATGGATTCTGTTTTGTTGTGTTTCTGCCATCTTACTAGAAGGTGAAGTTCTATGCATGGACATGGATATCTGTGTCTCACTAAAATGACAAAACCAAGCAGCTATTCAAGCTGAGGCTGCTCTTGGGAGAGGAGAGGGTGAAAGTGTCCGAAATCATGATTTGTTTTGCATTGTAAAGAACATACTGCAAACTTACAAATGTATTTGGAGTCTCTTTTAAGAATGATGCAATTGGTTCACCTTGCAAGAGAAAAACAGAACATTAGGGAGTAAAAGTAGTTTGGCTGTAGGTCAGTTTAGTGATAAAGTGAATGCTGGAAGCTGCCTGGTGGAGGAAGTAAGGTATTTCAAGGGGGGAATGGCCTTAACCTGCCCGAGGGGAGACTGAGATGAGCTCTTAGGCAGAAGCTCTTCCCTGGGAGGGTGCTGAGGCGCTGGCACAGGGTGCCCAGAGAAGCTGTGGCTGCCCCATCCCTGGCAGTGTTCAAGGCCAGGTTGGACACAGGGGCTTGGAGCAAGCTGCTCTAGTGGAAGGTGTCCCTGCCCGTGGCAGGGGGTTGGGACTGGATGAACTTTAAGGTCCCTTCCAACCCAAACCACTGTGTGACTCCATGATTTCCACGCAGTGATGTTTCTCACATAAAGCTGCTCTGGGTTTAACGTTGTGTTTGTTTCTTGCTCCCTCTCGCAGTCCCTCGCTCGCTGGGGATGAACGTGTCGGTCACCATTGAGGGCACCATGGCCATGTACAAACTTCCAATCGCCCCACTCATCATGGGCTCCCATCCAGTTGACAGCAAAGGGTAAGCAAAGGACACAGTGCTCAGCACCCTGGTTTGGGTGCACGTTCAACACTCAGGCCCCTGTTGGAGTCAGAGGGGGAGATGGCTGTGTGATGTCAGTGCATCATGGCACTGTCTTTAGCCAAGAAATCCCTATTTCAGGCATGTGACATGCTTTTGAGGAGTACTTTACTTGGTAAGAAGGTCTAACAGCCTGCTTGGGTTGGAGCAAACAGGAAATTGGCTGGGTGGTGTTGGCAGCAGAAGCCACAGCCATGCCCTGTGTCTGATAAGGTCCTGTGT
This sequence comes from Pezoporus wallicus, assembly GCF_028554395.1. Taxonomy (NCBI): domain Eukaryota; kingdom Metazoa; phylum Chordata; class Aves; order Psittaciformes; family Psittacidae; genus Pezoporus; species Pezoporus wallicus. The sequence goes on along the minus strand of NW_026635097.1, from coordinate 8,199 downwards.
TAACCACTCTTTCAGAACTCCGTCGTTCTCGTCCATCACTAGTGCCAACAGTGTGGATCTACCAGCTTGTTTCTTCCTGAAATTCCCACGTCCCATCCCAGTGTCTCGAGCTTTCATTCAGAAGCTTCAGGGCTGCACAGGTGGGTGGCAGATCTGTCTCATAGCTGCTCCTCAGCTTTTTATTCATAAACTGCTGCTTGTTTTGAACGTGTGACAGAAAAATTGCTCGAGTTTTTGTGCTGTTGTCAGGAAAACCTGGATAGGTTTCCTCTGTGGTAACACCTTCAGTGGCCCACCTTCTCCTTCTGGCTCCCTGGTGCTATCATTCTGTGCCATCTTGTGCCCTCAGGTATTCCTTTGTTCGACACACCACCAACATTTGTGCCCTTGTATGAGCTGATCACGCAGTTTGAGTTATCCAAGGAGGCTGATCCAGTACCTTTAAACCACAACATGCACTTCTATGCAGTAAGTATCTTGTTACAAGCAAGCACTGGAGTTCAGATACAGACCACAGTAATTAGAATTATAGAATCCCAGCCTGGTTTGGGTTGGAAGGGACCTTAAAGCTCATCCAGTCCCAACCCCTGCCACGGGCAGGGACCCCTTCCACTGGAGCAGCTTGCTCCAAGCCCCTGTGTCCAACCTGGCCTTGAACACTGCCAGGGATGGGGCAGCCACAGCTTCTCTGGGCACCCTGTGCCAGCGCCTCAGCACCCTCACAGGGAAGAAGAGCTTCTGCCTAAGAGCTCATCTCAGTCTCCTGTTAGAAGCAGGAGAAATCCTAGTTCTTAAATTGGTGGATCCCTTGTTAACTTCAAAGGGTTTCTCTCTACATCTCAAGGGCTGCTGCACTGTATGAAAGCGGTTTAGTGGGGACAATGAGTACTGTTCAGCTCTGATACTTCTGAGGAGCCAAAAAACGTGTTTTGCTTGTTCAGATTGGAAGGCTGTGTCTTCCTTGTTACTCATTTCACCCGGAAAGGTGGCTTTGATGTCCCTTCCATCTGGGGCTTGCTTTTCCTTCCTGGAGGTCTGTTACTGCCTTGTACTCAGCAGGAGTTGGAGTAAAGCAGGAATTGTTTGTCAGGCTCTTCCAGGACAGCAGCACTGTTACTTTCTGAACAAAGATGCTCCTCTCCCAGATGGAAGAAGCCTCCAAGGAACTCTGATCAGTAAAATCGCCTTCCAGCACCCAGGCCGGGTCCCACTCATCCTCAGCCTCATCCGGCACCAGGTGGCCTATAACACCCTCATCGGCAGCTGCGTCAAGAGGACAGTGCTGAAGGAAGGTGGGTGCAGCAGGTGGGGATGGGGAACCCTGGGTGATGGGCCCAGGAAATGAGGTCTGTGCTTTCCTTTTCCCTCTGCTTTTCCCTTTCTTTCTATATGGGAGCATCGAGCTGGTGACTCTGGTTCATGCTCTGTGTTCCTTAGTTGAACAGCTCCCATGTCCCCGTGTCTTTCAGATTCCCCTGGGATCCTGCAGTTTGAAGTCTGCCCACTCTCTGACTCCTGTTTCAGTGTCTCCTTTCAGCATCCCGTGAATGACTCCCTGGTCTGTGGTAAGTGGAATCAGGAGGAGCCAGGAGTGTGTTTATGGGAAGGGTGGCAAAGTTCCCTTCCACTGCAACCAGGAGTTTGATCCCTTCCAACCTCCTCCTCTCTTGTAGTGGTAATGGATGTGCAGGACTCCACTCATGTGAACTGTAAGCTCTACAAGGGGCTGTCTGATGCTCTGATCTGTACAGATGATTTCATTGCCAAGGTTGTGCAAAGGTAAGCCAAGGGTTTCTGTGCCACCAGGAACTCCAGCTCATACAATGTACTCTGTGTCAATCTCATGTTTACCCCGATGGGTTTGGAGCTGTCCTGTGTGGGGGTGAGTCTTGGGAGTGGTTGTTTGGATGAGAGGAAAGCTGGAGCCCTATTGAAAACCCCATTCCAGGCATTCAGCTGTAGCTTCTTGTATTTGAATTCATGTCCAGGTGCCTTCTCGTGGGGGTGGCTGCTTTCTGAGTCTTAGAAGACGTGGAATAGCTCCCAGCAGTTTGTCTTTACACAGACCTTTCACCAGGGTTCCTCCACTGTTCAGAGCACAGCAGAATGGGAGCAGGGCACTGCACAGGCCTTTGCAGTGAGAATAGCTGCTTCTGCTTGCAGAACATTAGAGGCTCAGCTCTCTCAGCCTGGCTCCAGAGCAGAGCTGCTCCGGTCCTCGCAGCATCTCCGTGGCCTCCTCTGGGCTCGCTCCAACAGCTCCATGTCCCTCTTGTGCTGTTGCCTCAGAACTGGACACAGCACTGCAGGGGGATCTCCCCAGAGCAGAGCAGAATAGAGAGGGAGAATCAAGTTGTGATAAGGTCTTGTTGACCATGGCCATTGGGCAGCAGAGCACACACTGACCCCTTTGTGTTGTGTCTTGCAGGTGTATGTCCATCCCTGTCACCATGAGAGCAATCCGGAGGAAAGCAGAAACCATTCAGGCTGACACACCAGCCTTATCCCTCATTGCAGAGACAGTCGAAGATATGGTGAAGAAAAACCTCCCCCCAGCCAGCAGCCCGGGGTATGGCATGACCACAGGCACCAACCCCCTGAGTGGTACCACTACCCCAACCAACACTTTTCCTGGGGGGCCCATCACTACTTTGTTTAACATGAGCATAAGCATGAAAGAGAGGCATGACTCGGTGGGGAGCCATGGGGAGGACTTCAGCAAAGTGTCTCAGAACCCAATTCTCACCAGTTTATTGCAGATCACAGGCAATGTGGGCTCAGCCCTTGGCTCAAGCCCAACCCCTCCCCACCACACACCACCACCAGTATCCTCCCCAGCAAGCAACACCAAGAACCACCCCATGCTCATGAACCTTCTGAAGGAGAATCCCCCTCAGGATTTCTCCAGCCTCTATGGGAGCAGCCCTCTGGAAAGGCAGAACTCTTCCTCTGGCTCCCCCCGGATGGAAATTCCTGGGGGGAATAAGCAGAAGAAAAAAAAGTCCCGCGTGCCAGCCGACAAACCCAAGCACCAGACTGAGGATGACTTCCAGAGGGAGCTCTTCTCAATGGATGTTGACTCCCAGAACCCCATTTTTGATGTCAACATGACTGCAGATACTCTGGACACCCCTCACATTACTCCAGCCCCCAGCCAGTGCAGCACTCCTCCTGCTACGTACCCCCAGCCCATCCCTCACACGCAGCCCAGCATTCAGAGGATGGTTCGGCTCTCCAGCTCGGACAGCATCGGTGCCGACGTCACCGACATCCTCTCGGACATAGCAGAGGAGGCTTCCAAGCTCCCCCCCACCACTGAGGACTGTCCACCCATTGGTACTCCAGTGAGGGACTCTTCCAGTTCAGGCCATTCCCAGAGTGCCCTCTTTGACCCAGATGTGTTTCAGAGCAACGCCAGCGAGAACCCCTACACGGACCCTGCGGACCTGATCGCGGACGCTGCCGTCAGCCCCAACAGTGATTCCTCCAACCATTTCTTTCCCGATGGTGTAGATTTCAACCCTGACTTGCTCAACAGTCAGAGTCAGAGCGGCTTCGGGGAGGAATACTTTGATGAGAGCAGCCAGAGTGGAGACACGGATGATTTCAAGGGTTATGCATCCCAGGCTCTTACTACTTTGGGGGTGCAAGTGTTGGGGGGCGATGGGGGGGACAATAAATTCAAGGGGAGCACTCAGTCTGACACGGTAGACTTCAGTATTATTGCAGCTGCAAGCAAAGCACTGGGGTCCTCGGACATCATGGAGCACCACAGCGGAGGGCAGAGCCCTCTGCTGAACACAGGGGATTTAGGGAAAGAGAAGTCTCAGAAACGGGTAAAGGAAGGCAATGGCTCTGGAAGTAACATGGCAGGAGCCGGGATAGACGGGAAGCCTGGGAAGCGGAGCCGGACGCCCTCCAGTGATGGCAAAAGTAAAGAGAAACTTCCCAAGCGGAAGAAGCAGGAGACAGATGGGAAATCCCCATCTCACAGTTCATCCAACAGGCCTTTCACCCCACCAGCAAGCACAGGTGGGTCCAAATCTCCTGGGAGCTCGGGCAGATCTCAGACTCCTCCTGGTGTAGCTACTCCTCCTATCCCCAAAATCACCATTCAGATCCCAAAAGGAACAGTGACTGTTGGCAAACCGTCTTCGCACGGCCAGTACACAAGCAGTGGCTCCGTCGCCTCCTCCAGCGGCAAAAGCCATCACAGCCATTCTTCCTCCTCCTCCTCTTCTTCCTCCTCTTCAACCTCAGGCAAGATGAAAAGCAGCAAATCGGAAGGGTCTTCAGGCTCCAAGATGAGCAGCAGCCTCTACTCGGGCCAAGGCAGCTCGAGTTCAGGGCAGTCCAAAAGCTCAGCCCAGTCAGTGGGAAAACCGGGATCCTCCCCCATCACCAAACACGGCCTCAGTAGCGGCTCTGGGAGCACCAAGATGAAACCTCAAGGGAAGCCATCGTCACTTATGAACCCGTCCATGAGTAAACCAAACATCTCCCCATCTCATTCGAGACCCTCGGGAGGTTCCGAGAAGCTCGCTTCTCCCATGAAACCGGTCCCAGGTACTCCGCCATCATCTAAAGCGAAGTCACCGATCAGTTCAGGGTCTGGAGGCTCCCACATGGCTGGGACTGGCTCAAGCTCAAGTATGAAGTCGTCTTCAGGAATGGGATCCTCTGGGTCGATGTCTCAGAAACCACCTCCTTCATCGAATTCCTCGACGGCGTCCTCATCTTCCTTTTCATCCAGTGGGTCTTCCATGTCTTCGTCTCAAAACCAGCATGGAAGCTCCAAAGGCAAGTCTCCAAGCAGAAACAAGAAGCCATCTCTGACTGCAGTCATAGACAAGCTTAAACACGGGGTTGTCACTAGCGGGCCTGGTGGAGATGACCCAATGGATGGACAAATGGGGCCAAGTTCCAATTCCTCAAGCCATACGATGTCCTCCAAACACAACATGTCTGGAGGGGAATTCCAGGGCAAACGTGAGAAGAGTGACAAAGAGAAATCTAAAGTCTCTGTTTCTGGGGGATCTGTTGACTCTTCCAAGAAAACTTCGGATTCCAAAAGCGTTGGAAGCACCGGCGTGGCCAAAATCATCATCAGCAAACACGATGGTGGTTCCCCCAGCATTAAAGCCAAAGTCACTTTGCAGAAACCTGGGGAAGGAGGTGGGGACAGCCTCAGGCCTCAGATGGCTTCTTCCAAAAGCTATGGGTCCCCTCTCATCAGCGGCTCGACCCCAAAGCACGAGCGCTGCTCTCCCAGCCACAGCAAGTCGCCTGCATACACTCCCCAGAACATCGACAGCGAGAGCGAGTCGGGCTCCTCCATAGCAGAGAAATCCTACCAGAACAGCCCCAGCTCCGACGATGGCATCCGGCCCTTACCCGAGTACAGCGCCGAGAAACACAAGAAGCATAAAAAAGAGAAGAAGAAAGTGAAGGACAAAGACCGGGACAGGGAGCGGGAGCGGGAGAAGGACAGGGACAAGAAGAAGTCGCACAGCCTGAAGCCAGAGAGCTGGTCCAAGTCGCCCATCTCAGCTGAGCAGCCTCTGGCCATGGGCAGCAGCTCCATCCTTGCTTCCGAGCGTCCGCCCCGTGCCAGCCCCGAGTTCCTCATCGGGGAGGAGGACGATGATCTGATGGATGTGGCTCTGATTGGTAACTAATATCCCTAATGCCTGGAAGAAATGAGCTCTTGCAGGCTCTGCAGGTTCCACATCCCCCTGCAAACCTGCTGCGCTGCTCAACAGGCTGTGTGTGAAAAGGGGGGAACAAAAAGTATTCCCAAGGATCTCCAAAGACAAAGGAAAGCGCCAGTGCCAGCAGCTCCCTCGGGATCCAGGTCCTGACTGTGGCCTTCACCCTGCTGGCGCTTACACTTGGCTTTAATAAGTATTAACAACCCCGTTAGAGTTCAATGGGTGTGAAGCAAAGTGCATGGGAACAGACCCCAGAGTGGTGCAAGCGGAATCGGGCTGTTCTGAGTCCCTCTTCCCCTCATCCCACTTGGAATCAAGTTGCTTTTGTATCAAGGAAGTTTGATGTTAGGGCTGGATTTTTAAAGGGTGATTGGAAGGAAAAGAAAACAATAAGGTCTGATATGATTCTTGTGGCATTTCTTCATTCAATGCCCAAGCCAGTGTGGGGCTGAGCAACTTCAGCTTCCCCGGATCTGAATCCTGCTCTGTGCTCTGGTGGACTGCAGGATTCAATTCCCAGCCTGGTGATGAAGGATTGCTGTCTGTGTTGGACTTCCCTGCTGGTTTAGCGATTTATTCAGGTGCCAGGATGCCTCAGTTCTACTGGTGTGATGCAGAGCCCAGAGAGCCTCAGGAACTGGTGAAGCTGTGGAATGTGTTGGAGCAGATCTGAATGGAAAAGGGACTCTGTTGGCTTCAGCCTGGAGCTTCCCCCACTGCATCCCTGGAGCTGTGACCTGCATCCTGGTCCTGCCCACAGTGCTTCCCCGCTATGGATGCTTCCAGTGATGGCAATAGGATGCCTTGTGCATGGTCATGGCCACAGACAGGGCTTGTCCCGATTCCTGAACCCTCCAGGGTTTCATGTGGGGGTTTGCTTTGTTTTCCTTTTGTTTCTGGTGATTCTGGTACCACTCACAAGTGCTGCTGCCTCATATCCCTGCTGGAAAAGCACCCCTGGCTGCCCCTCCTGGGAACAGAGCTGGGGCAGAGCAGGGATTTCCCTCAAAGATGGCAATTTTTCCTCTTTTGGCTGGAATTGGGAGCATGACTCAGGCATCCTTTATGGTCTTATCTTGTGGTCCCTGAAAGGAAAAGAGACTCAGGAGAGGGTTTTATTTTGCCAAGCAGTTCAGTGTGATTCACTGAGGAGGAATGCAGGAAATGAGAGCTCTGGGAGCACATCTTCTGAATCATGTACCTGCTCCCAGAGGGTTTTGCTATTGATTCCCAGAAGCCAGGGTTTTCCCAGTGGGACTGTGATGAAACTTGATGTTTTGGGGAAGATTCCACAGAGATTCCTAGTCCGCTCCCATCAAGTTGCTGCTTTAAAGCTTATTCAAAGCTTTTAATTGTAGGGATTTTCCACCTCTTCCTCCTGCCTTCAGTGAAATTCAGGATCCTGAATTTCCCCAAGCCCCTGCATTGCTTTCCCTTGTATTTCCCACCATTTCCTCTTCCAGGTTTGCAGCCTGTAGCTTCCCCTTTCAGATCTCCCATGCACCAAGAAGATGGGAATGTGGTAAATCAAAGGAAGTCAGAGTCAGCCTGTTGGAGCTGTGGGATTGCAGAGGATGGAGGGAAGAAACTCATCCGGGATTGCAGCTCCAGACCCCCTGGACGTGGTCTTCCTGGAAGCAGGAAGTGGATCCGGCTCCCCCTCTTTGTGTGCTGGTTTTGGGGGGGGGAGTTACTGAGTTGTTTTGTTTTCCAGAGCCCTTTGAGCTGCTCTGGGATGGGTGAAGGTGTAAAAGCAGTGTTCAGTCAGCGCTGGGGATTTCAGGGGGGGGTTCTTTGGACTTGGCCTTTTCCTGCTCTGAATCACGCTGGTAATTCAAGGGAACGCCGCTCAGTGTCAGAATAACCACACCGATGGGTTGGAAAGCAGTGATCTCACCCAACCAAAGCTCAGTATCCTGAATATCTCCTCTTGGGAACCACATCTCCTCTCAGAGAGCACCATGGCAGCAATTGAACTCTTTTTACCCCATTTTGGTGCCCCGTTTTCCCTGCCTCATCCCTTTCCCATGACATAAATCATGTGACAGACCAGAGCCGTGCTTAGGGGTGAGCTCTGACCCTGTGGCTGTTCGGTCTGTGACAAAAAGGTTTATTTTTAATAGATCCCTTGCCTTCTGTGGGACGATTATTTTACATCTTTCAGTATTGGAAAGAGAAAACCCTGCCAAAGGTGCGAACAAGACCGAAGCCGAACGGATCCCGGGTGTTGGAGGGGCCCCGGGGGCTGGAGGACAACGCGCTGGTGGTGTAAATACGCGGCTGGGTTTGTAACGGCGCCTTTTTGGGGGCAGTACCGCGGAGAAACGCGTTTCTTTACACGCCAATAAACCCCTTTTGGTACACGGCGGTGCGTGCTGCCTGCGGCGCGGGGAGAGGGGGAGTCCCGCCACGCTTGATTTTCCCGCGGGGATGACATCACCGTGACGCCACGCCAGCCTCACCCTCCGATTGGCCAAACTCCGCGGAA
>NW_026635096.1:0-1579 GCF_028554395.1 Pezoporus wallicus | reverse complement strand
TGCAAAGCTCCTTGTGTGCTGAAGAGACACAGCCCTATCTTTCCCTGCTGGTCCTTCTGCCGTGTGAGCAGATGCCACTGTTCATTCTGTGCTGTGTTGCTGCCAGCAGGGAGCAGGCTCTGGACTGATTCCATTCAAATGCTTTTCCTGTATGAGTGTTAGCAGTGAAAGCAACGATGGAGGCACCAATGTAAAGGTGATTGTGTGCTGAACAGGTCCAGCACCAGCTTTCAATCCTTGCTCTTCTGCTGTGGGAGCAGATGCCAAACGTTCGTGCTGTACTCACTGTGCTGCTGGGCAGCTGAGAGAGACCACCTGAGAATTTGGATTCAAATGGACTTTTAGGTATGAAACCGAGGAGAGACTGCAATGATGGTGACCCCGTTGCAAAGCTGCTTGTGTGCTGAAGAAGCCCAGCACTAGCTTTCCCTGCTGGTCCTTCTGCTGTTTGAGCAGAATCCACTGTTCATTCTGTGCTGACTGTGTTGCTGCGCAGCAGAGAGCAGGCTCTGGACTGATTCCATTCAAATGCTTTTCCTGTATGAAAGTGAGCAGTGAAAGCAACGATGGAGGCACCAATGTAAAGGTGATTGTGTGCTGAACAGGTCCAGCACCAGCTTTCAATCCTGGCTCTTCTGCTGTGGGAGCAGATGCCAAACGTTCGTGCTGTACTCACTGTGCTGCTGGGCAGCTGAGAGACACCACCTGAGAATTTGGATTCAAATGGACTTTTAGGTATGAAACCGAGGAGAGACTGCAATGATGGTGACCCCGTTGCAAAGCTGCTTGTGTGCTGAAGAAGCAGAGCACTAGCTTTCCCTGCTGCTCCTTCTGCCGTGTGAGCAGATGCCACTGTTCATTCTGTGCTGTGTTGCTGCCAGCAGAGAGCAGGCTCTGGACTGATTCCATTCAAATGCTTTTCCTGTATGAGTGTTAGCAGTGAAAGCAACGATGGAGGCACCAATGTAAAGGTGATTGTGTGCTGAACAGGTCCAGCACCAGCTTTCAATCCTTGCTCTTCTGCTGTGGGAGCAGATGCCAAACGTTCGTGCTGTACTCACTGTGCTGCTGGGCAGCTGAGAGACACCACCTGAGAATTTGGATTCAAATGGACTTTTAGGTATGAAACCGAGGAGAGACTGCAATGATGGTGACCCCGTTGCAAAGCTGCTTGTGTGCTGAAGAAGCCCAGCACTAGCTTTCCCTGCTGGTCCTTCTGCCGTGTGAGCAGATGCCACTGTTCATTCTGTGCTGACTGTGTTGCTGCGCAGCAGAGAGCAGGCTCTGGACTGATTCCATTCAAATGCTTTTCCTGTATGAAAGTGAGCAGTGAAAGCAACGATGGAGGCACCAATGTAAAGGTGATTGTGTGCTGAACAGGTCCAGCACCAGCTTTCAATCCTGGCTCTTCTGCTGTGGGAGCAGATGCCAAACGTTCGTGCTGTACTCACTGTGCTGCTGGGCAGCTGAGAGAGACCACCTGAGAATTTGGATTCAAATGGACTTTTAGGTATGAAACCGAGGAGAGACTGCAATGATGGTGACCCCGTTGCAAAGCTCCTTGTGTGCTGAAGAGACA
>NW_026635095.1:0-1462 GCF_028554395.1 Pezoporus wallicus | reverse complement strand
TTGCTGCGCTGCAGAGAGCAGGCTCTGGACTGATTCCATTCAAATGCTTTTCCTGTTGTGCTGCTGGGCAACTGAGAGACACCACCTGAGAATTTGGATTCAAATGGACTTTTAGGTATGAAACCGAGGAGAGACTGCAATGATGGTGACACCGTTGCAAAGCTGCTTGTGTGCTGAAGAGGCCCAGCACTAGCTTTCCCTGCTGGTCCTTCTGCCGTGTGAGCAGATGCCACTGTTCATTCTGTGCTGACTGTGTTGCTGCGCAGCAGAGAGCAGGCTCTGGACTGATTCCATTCAAATGCTTTTCCTGTATGAATGTGAGCAGTGAAAGCAACGATGGAGGCACCAATGTAAAGGTGATTGTGTGCTGAACAGGTCCAGCACCAGCTTTCAATCCTGGCTCTTCTGCTGTGGGAGCAGAGGCCAAACGTTCGTGCTGTACTCACTGTGCTGCTGGGCAGCTGAGAGAGACCACCTGAGAATTTGGATTCAAATGGACTTTTAGGTATGAAACCGAGGAGAGACTGCAATGATGGTGACCCCGTTGCAAAGCTGCTTGTGTGCTGAAGAGGCCCAGCACTAGCTTTCCCTGCTGGTCCTTCTGCCGTGGGAGCAGATGCCACTGTTCATTCTGTGCTGACTGTGTTGCTGCGCAGCAGAGAGCAGGCTCTGGACTGATTCCATTCAAATGCTTTTCCTGTATGAATGTGAGCAGTGAAAGCAACGATGGAGGCACCAATGTAAAGGTGATTGTGTGCTGAACAGGTCCAGCACCAGCTTTCAATCCTGGCTCTTCTGCTGTGGGAGCAGAGGCCAAACGTTCGTGCTGTACTCACTGTGCTGCTGGGCAGCTGAGAGAGACCACCTGAGAATTTGGATTCAAATGGACTTTTAGGTATGAAACCGAGGAGAGACTGCAATGATGGTGACCCCGTTGCAAAGCTGCTTGTGTGCTGAAGAGCCCAGCACTAGCTTTCCCTGCTGGTCCTTCTGCTGTGTGAGCAGATGCCACTGTTCATTCTGTGCTGACTGTGTTGCTGCGCAGAAGAGAGCAGAGAGCAGGCTCTGGACTGATTCCATTCAAATGCTTTTCCTGTATGAAAGTGAGCAGTGAAAGCACCGATGGAGGCACCGATTCAAAGGTGATTGTGTGCTGAACAGGTCCAGCACCAGCTTTCAATCCTGGCTCTTCTGCTGTGGGAGCAGAGGCCAAACGTTCGTGCTGTACTCACTTTGATGCTGGACATCTGAGAGAGACCACCCGAGAATTTGGATTCAAATGAACTTTTAGGTATGAAACCGAGGAGAGACTGCAATGATGGTGACACCGTTGCAAAGCTGCTTGTGTGCTGAAGAGGCCCAGCACTAGCTTTCCCTGCTGGTCCTTCTGCCGTGGGAGCAGATGCCACTGTTCATTCTGTGCTGACTGTGTTGCTGCCAGCAGAGAGCAGACTCTGGACTG
>NW_026635094.1:0-14713 GCF_028554395.1 Pezoporus wallicus | reverse complement strand
GGGGGGCATTAATGGGGTCTGGGGGGGGCATTAATGGGGTCTGGGGGGCATTAATGGGGTCTGGGGGGCATTAATGGGGTCTGGGGGGGGTATTAATGGGGTCGGGGGGGGTATTAATGGGGTCTGGGGGCATTAATGGGGTCTGGGGGGGCATTAATGGGGTCTGTGGGGGCATTAATGGGGTCTGGGGGAGGCATTAATGGCGTCTGTGGGGGGCATTAATGGGGTCTGGGAGGGCATTAATGGGGTCTGGGGGGGCATTAATGGCGTCTGTGGGGGCATTAATAGGGTCTGGGGGGGGGGGTCTGGGGGGGCATTAATGGGGTCTGGGGGGGGTATTAATGGGGTCTGGGGGGATATTAATGGGGTCTGGGGGCATTAATGGGGTCTGGGGGGGCATTAATGGGGTCTGGGGGGGGCATTAATGGGGTCTGGGGGGGTATTAATGGGGTCTGGGGGGGGCATTAATGGGGTCTGGGGGGTATTAATGGGGCCTGAGGGGCATTAATGGGGTCTGGGGGGGGCATTAATGGGGTCTGGGGGAGGCATTAATGGGGTCTGGGGGGGGGCATTAATGGGGTCTGGGGGCTATTAATGGGGCCTGGGGGGCATTAATGGGGTCTGTGGGGGGCATTAATGGGGTCTGGGGGGCATTAATGGGGTCTGGGGGGCATTAATGGGGTCTGGGGGGGGCATTAATGGGGTCTGGGGGGTATTAATGGGGCCTGGGGGGCATTAATGGGGTCTGGGGGGGCATTAATGGGGTCTGGGGGGGCATTAATGGGGTCTGGGGGGGCATAATTAATTAATGGGGCCTGAGGGGCATTAATGGGGTCTGGGGGGGCATTAATTGGGTCATTAATGGGGTCTTGGGGGGGCATTAATGGGGTCTGGGGGCATTAATGGGGTCTGGGGGGGGCATTAATGGGGTCTGGGGGGGGTATTAATGGGGTCTTGGGGGATATTAATGGGGTCTGGGGGCATTAATGGGGTCTGGGGGGGGCATTAATGGGGTCTTGGGGGGACATTAATGGGGTCTGGGGGCATTAATGGGGTCTGGGGGGCATTAATGGGGTCTGGGGGGGCATTAATGGGGTCTGGGGGCATTAATGGGGTCTGGGGGGGGCATTAATGGGGTCTGGGGGGGGAAATTAATGGGGTCTGGGGGGCATTAATGGGGTCTGGGGGGCATTAATGGGGCCCCCCATTGCCCCCCGTTACCCCCCCTTGCCACCCATTACCCCCCCATTGAGCCCCATCACCCCCCCTCGGTGTCCTCCCATGACCTCCCCACGCCCCGCCCCCTTCCCCCCCCAAAGCCCCGCCCCCTTTGACGCTTTGCCCCCCCCCCCCCCCACAGGACCAGCGCAGCCTGGCGGCCCCCCGCCCCCCCCCGCCGCCCCCCGGCCCCCTCGGAAGTGACCTTAGGGGCGGGGGGTCCGGGCGGGCGCCGCCCCCCCCCTCACCAGCACCCACCGTCTGCGTGCCTTGTGCCCCCCCCCGGGCACCCCCCCGGCACCCCCAGAGCGTGAGTGTGGGGTGGGGAGTATGGGGTATCGCGATACGGGGCGTGGGATATCGCGATATGTGGGGATATGGGGCGTCACGATACGGGGTATAGGGCGTAGTGATGTTGGGTGTGGGGTATCGCGATGTGGTGTGGGGAATATCGTGATACGGGGCATGGTGTGTCGCGATAGGGGTTATGGGATATCGTGGTATGGGGTACGGGGTACAGGGTCTAGTGATATTGGGTATGGGGTATCGCGATATGGTGTATGGAATATGGTGATACGGGGTATAGGATGTCACGATACGGGGTATAGGGCATCGCAATATGGGATATCAGGATATGGGGTGTGGGATATCGTGATATGGGGTATGGGGGGTCACAATATGGCATATGGGATGTTGTGATATGGAGTATGGGTTGCAGGCTATAGGGTATGGGATACCACTATATGGGGTGTATGATATGGATTATGGGGTATCGCTATATGGGGTATGGAATATCACGATATGGGGTGTGGAATATCACAATACGGGGTATGGGATATCAGGATATGGGGTATGGAATATCGTGATATGGGGTATGGAATATCATGATATGGGGTATGGGATATCAGGATATGAGGTATGGAATATCGTGATATGGGGTATGGAATATCATGATATGGGGTATGGGGGATCACAATACGGGATATGGGATATCAGGGTATGGGGTATGGAGTATCGTGATATGGGGTATGGGATATCACAGTACGGGATATGGGATATCAGGATATGGGGTATGGAATATCGTGATACGGGGTATGGAATATCACGATATGGGGTATTGGGTATCGCAATACGGGATATGGGATATCAGGATATGGGGTATGGGATATCGTGATATCGGGTATGGGATATCACAGTATGGAATATTGCAATAATGGGTGTGGGATATGGGATATCACAGTGGGAGTATGGGCTATTGCGGTGTGGTATATGGGGTATCACGATACGGGGTATGCGGTATCGTGATATGGATATGGGATATCATGATATGGCATATGGGGTATCACGATATGGGGTACAGTGTATAGTGATACAGGGTATGGGGTATCATGATATGGGATATTGCGATATGGAACATGGGTTGTGGGCTGTGGAGTACGGGGTATCATGGTATGGGGTATGGGTTATCACAATACGGCACATTGTGACGGGGGGTATGGGATATAGGATATTGTCATATGCGGTATGGGATACCGCTTTATGGCACGTGGGATATCGCGATATAAGGTATGGGCTGTTGCGATATGGGGTACAGGATATCGCGGTGCAGCGCATGGGATATCACGGCGAGGGATATCGTAATACGGGGTATGGGATGTGGGGTGGAGGGAATGGGATATCGCGATACGGGATATCGCGATATGGGCTGTGTGCTATGGGATGGGGGCTGTATGGGATGTGAGGTGAAGGGTATGGGATATCGCGATATGGGCTGTGTGCTATGGGATGGGGGCTGTATGGGATGTGGGGTGGAGGGTATGGGATATCGCGATACGGGATATCGCGATATGGGCTGTGTGCTATGGGATGGGGGCTGTATGGGATGTGGGGTGGAGGGTATGGGATATCGCGATATGGGATATCGCGATATGGGCTGTGTGCTATGGGATGGGGGCTGTATGGGATGTGGGGTCTCACCATGTCTCCCCCCCCCCCCTCCTTTCCCTTTTACCCCCACAGGCTCCCGACCGCCACCACCCCCCGGAGCCGGGGGGGCCGGGGGTGTCAGTTGGGGGGGTCCCCCCTTCCCTGGGCCCCCCCGTCCCCCCCTTTGCCCCCCCCCTCCGCCCCCCCTTTACCCCTGCCCTGGCTGAAGGAGCCGGGGGGGGGGACGGACCCCTTGGACGAGCTCCTCTTTGGGACTGGGGGGGGCACCCCCGACCCCCCTTTGCGTGGGGGGGGCTCCCCGGGGCCGTTCCCGGCCCCTACCACCAGCACAGCCCCGGGGGGGGGGCGCCCACCCCCCCAGCACCGCCCCCCCTTCGAAGGGGGGGGGTCCCCATTCCATTGCCCTTACTCCCAGAAGGAGGAAGAGGAGGAGGAGGAGGAGGAGGTAGCGCCCCCCCCCCTCCATCATCACCCCCCCACCCCCCCTTTCTGGCTGGGGACCCCCCCGCCACCCCCCCCTCCTCCTCCAACCGAGGGGCCCCCCAAGACCTCAGGTACCTCCCCCCCCCCCAGCCCCCCAATACTAACGGGGGTCTCCTATCCAAAGAGCACCCCATTGCCCCCCCATTCCCCACCATCGAGCCCCCCCCCACCACCACCACCACCCCCACCACCCCCCCCTTCAACCCAACCTCCATCCTCATCCTCCCCCCCCCACTTTGACTTCGGGCCCCCCCCTTTGGACGATCAGTTCGAGGAGCCCCCCGAATTCGCCCGCATCCTCCCCGACGGCCTGGCCACCATCATGCGGATGCTGGATGAGTCCATCCGGCAGGGCGAGGATGAGGATGCCATCCTGACCCCCCCCCGGCCTTCATCCTCATCATCACCCCCGCACCCCCCCCCCACAACACCCCCACCACCACCCCCCCCGCCACCACCACCAGCACCCCCCCTCCTCGCCCGCCCCAAAGCACCTCATTATGGGGCTCCCCCCGGACAGGACCCCCCCGATCCCCCCCGCCTTTATCCCTTTGGGAAGCGGGATGATCCTGGGGGCCCCCCCCCCCCCGGCCCCCCCCCCCAGCATAAACCCATTGGGTTCCTTAAGTCTTTAGCAGCCGCTTTGGAAGGGGGGGGGACCACGACCACCACGACGACGACAATAGGGGCCCCCCCCCCCAAAAGGCCACCCACGAGGCCCCCCCCCAAGTCGCTACCTCAGCACCCGGCTGGGTGCCCCCCCCGCCCTCCTCCAAGCCCATTCATCCCAGTGGCCCCCCCCTTCATCCCAGTGCCCCCCCCTTTCATCCCAGTGCCCCCCCACCTTCATCCCGCTCCGATTCCGAAGCCTTGGAAGAGATCAGCCGGGCCTGCGAGACCTTGGCCGAGCAAGTGGGGCGCCCCCCACCTCCCCAAAGCCCCCCCAAGCCCCCCCCGGCCCCACTGAACCCCATCCAGACACCCCCAAAACCGCCCCCAACCCCCTTGGCCCCCATCCAACCCCCCCCGAAACCCCCCCAACCCCCGCTGACCCCCATTCCGCCCCCCCAACCTTCATTCAACCCCCTCCAACCCCCCTTAAAACCCCCCCAGACCCCCTTAAACCCCATCCCAGCCCCATCCAAACCCCCCCAAACCCCCCCCCATCTTGGGGGACGCCGGTACCGAAGACCCCCCCCCCGCCACCGCGCTCCCCCCCGCCGCCGCCACCCCCGCAAGGAGCACTTGGACCGCCCCGTCCTGGCCTCCTTGGATCTCCAAACGCAACCGGATAAAGGGGGGACCCCCCCCCGCCAAAACCCATCTCCTACCGCCGCAACCCCCCCCCTTCCCCCAACACCGCCCCCCACCGCCCCCCCCCAGCCCCCCCCGTCCTACGTCAGCTCCAGCGACCTCCTCAAGCTGCGGGCGTTGGGGGGGGAGGGCCCCCCCAAGGAGCTCAAAATCCGCTTGATCAAGGTGGAAAGCGGGGGGGGGGGCCCCCAAAGCGGTGCCGTCGGAGGGGGGGGCACCGGGGTCGTCGAGGTGGAGGAGCCCCGGGGCCCCCCCCTGGGCCAGCTCACCATAAGGCACAGCGCGGCCGAGGTGGTGCGGGCCAGCAAGTGAGTGCTGCTGGGGGGGGGGGGGGGGAGAAATGGGGTTATATGGGGGGGAAATGGGGTTATGGGGGGGGGTATGGGGTTGTATGGGGGGGTAATGAGGTTGTATGGGGGGGGAATGGGGTTATATGGGGGGGAATGGGGTTATATGGGGGGGTAATGGGGTTATATGGGGGTAATGGGGTTATATGGAGGGGATGGGGTTATGTGGGCGGAGAATGGGGTTATATGGGGGGAATGGGGTTATGTGGGGGGAATGGGGTTATATGGGGTAATGGGGTTATAAGGGGGGAATGGGGTTATATGGGGGGAATGGGGTTATATGGGGGGGAAATGGGGTTATATGGGGGGGAAATGGGGTTATATGGGGGGAATGGGGTTATATGGGGTTCTGTGGGAGGTAATGGGGTTCTATGGGGTTATATAGGGGGGAATGGGGTTCTATGGGGTTCTATGGGGGTAATGGGGTTCTATGGGGGGAATGGGGTTATATGGGGGGGAATGGGGTTATATGGGGGGAAATGGGGTTATATGGAGGGGAATGGGGTTATATGGGGGGAATGGGGTTATATGGGGGGAATGGGGTTATATGGAGGGGAATGGGGTTATATGGGGGGAATGGGGTTATATGGAGGGGAATGGGGTTATATGGGGGGAATGGGGTTATATGGGGAGGCAGTGGGGTTATATGGGGGGGAATGGGGTTATATGGAGGGGAATGGGGTTATATGGGGGAATGGGGTTATATGGGGGGGATGGGGTTATATGGGGGTAATAGGGTTATATGGGGGGGTAATGGGGTTATATGGGGGGAATGAGGTTATATGGGGGAATGGGGTTGTATGGGGGGAATGGGGTTATATGGGGGGGCAATGGGGTTATATGGTTATATGGGGGGGGATGGGGTTATGGGGGGAATGGGGTTATATGGAGGAGAATGGGGTTATATGCATGGTGAGGTCGTGGGGTTATATGGGGGGAATGGGTTATATGGTGAGGCAATGGGGTTATATGGGGGAATGGGGTTATATGCATGGGAATGGGGCTCTATGGAGGGTTAATGGGGTTATATGGGGGGGAATGGGGTTAGGGGTCAATATGGGGGGGAATGGGGTTATATGGGGGGGCAGTGGGGTTATATGGGGGTAATGGGGTTATATGGAGGAGAATGGGGTTATATGGGGGGAATGGGGTTATATGGGGGGAATGGGGTTATATGGAGGGGAATGGGGTTATATGGGGGGAAATGGGGTTATATGGGGGGAATGGGGTTATATGGGGGGGATGGGGTTATGGGGGGTAATGGGGTTATATGGAGGAGAATGGGGTTATATGGGGAATGGGGTTATATGGGGGGAATGGGGTTATAGGGGGGGAATGGTTTATATGGTGAGGCCGTGGGGTTATATGGGGGGAATGGCTTATATGGTGAGGCAATGGGGTTATATGGGGGAATGGGGTTATATGCATGGGAATGGGGCTCTATGGAGGGTTAATGGGGTTATATGGGGGGAATGGGGTTATATGGGGGGGAATGGGGTTATATGGGGGGCAGTGGGGTTATATGGGGGTAATGGGGTTATATGGAGGAGAATGGGGTTATATGGGGGGAATGGGTTTATATGGGGGGAATGGGGTTATATGGAGGGGAATGGGGTTATATGGGGGGAAATGGGGTTATATGGGGGTAATGGGGTTATATGGGGGGAATGGGGTTATATGGGGGCAATGGGGTTATATGGGGGGCAGTAGGGTTATATGGGGGGGAATGGGGTTATATGGGGTAATGCGGTTATAAGGGGGGAATGGGGTTATATGGGGGAATGGGGTTATATGGGGAGGCAGTGGGGTTATATGGGGGGAATGGGGTTATATGGGGGGCAGTGGGGTTATATGGGGGGAATGGGGTTATATGGGGTAATGGGGTTATAAGGGGGGAATGGGATTATATGGGGAGGCAGTGGGGTTATATGGGGGGAATGGGGTTATATGGGGAAATGGGGTTATATGGGCATTTGTGGGGATTGAAAGGGGTTTGAGGAGGTTAAAGGGGGTTAGGAGCAATTGGAGGGGGTTCGGGGGAGTTGAGTGGGTTAAAAGGTGTTTAATGGTGCTTGGGAGGGTTAAAGGGGGTTTGAAGTGGGCTGGGGGTTAAAGGGAGTTTTAAGGGGGATTTAAAGGGGTTAAAAGGGGTTTAAGGGGGATTTAATGGGGTTAAAGGGGTTTTGGGTGTGTTAAAGGGGGGTTGAAGGGGCTTAAGGGAGGTTTAAAGGGGTTAAAAGGGGTTTTTAATGGGGTTAAAGGTGGTTTGAGTGGTTTAAAGGTGGTGTGATGGGGGTTTAAGGGGGGATTTAAAGGGGTTAAAAGGGGGATTTAATGTGATTAAAGGGGTTTTGGGTGGGTTAAAGGGGGTTTGATGGGGGTTAAGGGGGGGTGAAAGGGCTTTAATGGGGATTTAATGGGGTTAAAGTGGTTTTGGGTGGGTTAAAGGGGGTTTGAAGGGGGTTAAGGGGGGGTTAAAGGGATTAAAAGGGCTTTTAAGGGAGTTTAATGGGCTTAAAAGGGGTTTAAGGTGGACTTATTGGGGTTAAAAGGGGTTTAGGGTAGGTTAAAGGGGGTTTGAAAGGGGTTAAGGGGGGCTTAAAGGGATTAAAAGGGCTTTTAAGGGGGTTTAATGGGGTTAAAAGGGGTTTAAGGTGGATTTAATGGGGTTAGAGCGGTTTTGGGTGGGTTAAAGGGGGTTTGAAGGGGGTTAAGGGGGGGTTAAAGGGATTAAAAGGGCTTTTAAGGGGGTTTAATGGGGTTGAAAGGGGTTTAAGGTGGATTTAATGGGGTTAGAGCGGTTTTGGGTGGGTTAAAGGGGGTTTGAAGGGGGTTAAGGGGGGGGTTAAAGGGATTAAAAGGGCTTTTAAGGGGGTTTAATGGGGTTGAAAGGGTTTTAAGGTGGATTTAATGGGGTTGGGGGGGTTAAAGGGGGTTTGAAGGGGGTTAAGGGGGGTTTAAGGGGGTTAAAGGGGCTTTTAAGGGGGTTTAATGGGGTTGACAGGGCTTTAAGATGGATTTAATGGGGTTAGAGGGGTTTTGGGTGGGTTAAAGGGGGTTTGAAGGGGGTTAAGGGGGGTTTAAAGAGATTAAAAGGGCTTTTAAGGGGGTTTAATTGGGTTTAAGGTGGATTTAATGGGGTTAAAGTGGTTTTGTGTGGGTTAAAGGGGGTTTGAAGGGGGTTAAGGGGGGTTTAAGGCTATTAAAGGGGCTTTTAAGGGGGTTTAATGGGGTTGACAGGGCTTTCAGGTGGATTTAATGGGGTTAGAGGGGGTTTGGGTGAGTTAAAGGGGGTTTGAAGGGGGTTAAGGGGGGTAAGGGGATTAAAAGGACTTTTAAGGGGGTTTAATGGGGTTGACAGGGCTTTCAGGTGGATTTAATGGGGTTAGAGGGGTTTAGGGTGGGTTAAGGGGGCTCTAGGGTGGATCCCTGCCCCATCGGTGCCGTGTCCCGCAGGCAGGCGCGCCTCAAGGGCCCCTTCCGTGAGTCCTACCTGTCCCCGGCGCAGTCGGTGAAGCCCCAGATCGATTCCCAGGAGAAGCTGCCCCGGGACAAGCTCAACCCCCCCACCCCCAGCATCTACGTGAGTCCTCATTGGCTGCCGCCAGACTCCCTCGATGCTCATTGGCTACTGCCAGGACCCCCTCCATGCTCATTGGCTGCTGCCAGGGCCCCCTCGATGCTCACTGACTGCTGCCAGACCCTCCTCCATGCTCATTGGCTGCTGTCAGGGCACCCTCCATGCTCATTGGCTGCCACCAGGGCCCCCTTGATCCTCATTGGCTGCTGCCAGACCCTCCTCCATGCTCTTTGGCTGCTGCCAGGGCCCCCTCCATGCTCAGTGGCTGCCGCCACGACCCCCTCCATGCTCATTGGCTGCCGCCAGGGCCCCCTTGATGCTCATTGACTGCTGCCATGACCCCCTTGATGCTCATTGGCTGCCACCACGACCCCCTCCATGCTCATTGGCTACTGCCAGGGCCCCCTCGATGCTCACTGACTGCTGCCAGACCCTCCTCCATGCTCATTGGCTGCTGTCAGGGCACCCTCCATGCTCATTGGCTGCCACCAGGGCCCCCTTGATCCTCATTGGCTGCTGCCAGACCCTCCTCCATGCTCTTTGGATGCTGCCAGGGCCCCCTCCATGCTCAGTGGCTGCCGCCACGACCCCCTCCATGCTCATTGGCTGCCGCCAGGGCCCCCTTGATGCTCATTGACTGCTGCCATGACCCCCTTGATGCTCATTGGCTGCCACCACGACCCCCTCCATGCTCATTGGCTACTGCCAGACCCTCCTCCATGCTCATTGGTGCTACCAGGACCCCCTCCGTGCTCATTGGCTGCTGCCAGGACCCCCTCCATGCTCATTGGCTACTGCCAGACCCTCCTCCATGCTCATTGGTGCCACCACGACCCCCTCCATGCTCATTGGCTACTGCCAGACCCTCCTCCATGCTCATTGGTGCCACCAGTACCCCCTCCGTGCTCATTGGCTGCTGCCAGGGCCCCCTCGATGCTCATTGGCTGCTGCCACGACCCCCTTAGTGCTCATTGGCTGCTGCCAGGACCCCCTCCATGCTCATTGGCTGCTGCCAGGACCTCCTCCATGCTCATTGGCTGCCACCAGACCCTCCTCTGTGCTCTTTGGCTGCCGCCACAACCCCCTCGATGCTCATTGGCTGCTGCCGTGACCCCCTCGATGATCATTGGCTGCTGCCAGGACCCCCTCCATGCTCATTGGCTGCTGCCAGACCCCTCCTCCATGCATATTGTCTGGTTCCAGGAACCCTTCAATGCTCATTGGCTGCTGCTAGAACCCCCTTCATGCTCATTGGCTGCTGCCATTACCCCCTCCGTGCTCATTGGCTGCCGCCAGACCCTCCTCCATGCTCATTGGCTGCTACCAGGACCCCCTCAATGCTCATTGGGCCACTGGCGAGACTCGCCCCCTTTGCTCATTGGCCCACCTTGATGCTTATTGGGCCGTTCACAGCCCGCCTCACTGCTCATTGGGCCACTGGCAGCACCCCTTGCAGCTCATTGGTTCACTGACAGGACCCCCTCGCTGCTCATTGGTTCACTGGTGGGACCCCTTTGCTGCTTATTGGCCCACTGACAGCACAGCTTGCTGCTCATTGGTGCACTGACAGCCCCCCGCTCACTGCTCATTGGGCCACTGGCAGAGTTCCCAGGGCATCCCTGCTTCTCATTGGCTGGTGAGAGGGGATGTGGGGCATCCCCTGCAGGTCCTTCCACCTGATTGGCCCACTGGCAGGACCCCCTCCCTGCTGATTGGTCTGCTGTAGGGGGTCCTGGAGCATCCACTGTGCTGATTGGCCCGTAGACAGGGGTCCCATGGTGTCCACCCTGCTGATTGGTCCACTAGCAAGGGTCCCTGGATGTACTGCCAGCTGATTGGCTGAGCAGCAAAGGTCATGGAGCATCCCCCCCTGCTGATTGGCTGGCAGGAGGGGAGATGCCCAGGGCATCCCCTTGGTGATTGGCCTGAGGGTATCCCTGCTGCTGATTGGCTGGCAAGCTGGGGAATCCCCGCACTGATTGGCTATGGGAGGGGGAATGTTCCCTGCTGCTGATTGGCCCATGGGTGAGGTATTCCCCAGGGGATCCTCATGCTGATTGGCTGAGGGGGGGGTGTGTGGAATTCC
Organism: Pezoporus wallicus; assembly: GCF_028554395.1. Lineage (NCBI taxonomy): Eukaryota > Metazoa > Chordata > Aves > Psittaciformes > Psittacidae > Pezoporus > Pezoporus wallicus. The sequence continues at coordinate 3,738 of NW_026635094.1, read as the reverse complement.
TTAGGACATCTCCATCCTGATTGGCTGGGGGGGGGGTGGGGTGTGTCAGGGCATCCCTGTCCTGATTGGCCCATAGGTAGGGAGTCCCTGTCCTCATTGGCTGCTGGACCAGGGCATCCCTGTCCTGATTGGCTGTCAGCTCAGGGCATCCCATTGCTGATTGGCTGGCAGGTTGGGACTATTCCCTTTGTGCTGATTGGTCCACACAGGAGTGCTGCTGCTGATTGGCCAGCAGGGGGCTTGGAGGGGAGGGGGTTACCGGTCTCCCATTGGCTGGGGAGGGGGGGAGGACCTCTGATTGGTACGTGGGTGGGTGTGCTGGTCTGTGATTGGTCCGTGGTTGGGGTGCCGGGCTCTGATTGGCTGTTCCCCCCCCTCAGCTGGAGAGCAAACGCGACGCCTTCTCCCCTGTCCTGCTGCAGTTCTGCACCGACCCCAAGAACCCCATCACCGTCATCAGGGGCCTGGCGGGGTCCCTGCGCCTCAGTGAGTGCCCAAAACACCCCAAAATCACCCCAAAATGCACCAAAATACCACAAAATCACCCCAAAACACCCCAAAATGCACCAGAATATCCCAAAACACCCCAAAATGCACCAGAATACCCCAAAATCACCCCAAATCACCCCAAAATGCACCAAAATCACCCCAAAACACCCCAAAATGCAACAAAATACCCCAAAATCACCCCAAAATGCAGCAAAATACCACAAAATCACCGCAAAACACCCCAAAATCGCCCCAAAATGGCACCAGAATACCCAAAAATCACCCCGAAACACCCCAAAATTCACCAAAATAGCCCAAAATCACCCCAGAACACCCCAAAATGGACCAGAATACCCCAAAATCACCCCAAAATGCACCAAAATGGACCCCAAACACCCCAAACCACCTCAAAATTACCTCCAAATCACCCAAAATACACCAAAATCACCCCAAACCACCTCAAAATTACCCAAACCCACCTAAAAATTACCCTCAAATCACACAAAACTACCTCAAAGTTACCCTCAAATCACCCAAAACACACGAGAATCACCCCAAAACCCCATCACTGTCATCAGGGGCCTGGTGGGGTCCCTGTGCCTGAGTGAGTGCCCAAAACACCCCAAAATGCACCAAAATACCCCAAAATCACCCCAAACACCTCAAAATCACACCAAAACACCCCAAGAAACCCCCAGAATCACCCCAGAAATGCACCGAAACACCTCAAAATCCCCTAAAAACACCCCAGGACACCCCAAAATACCCCAAAACACCTCAAAATCACCCAAAACACCCTAAGACACCCCAAAAACCACCCCCAAAATGCACCAAAACACCTTAAAATCGCCCCAAACACCCCAGGGCACCCTGAAATACCCCAGAACACCCCAAAACATCTCAAAATCACCCCAAAACACCCCAAAATCACCCCAGAAATACCCCCCACCACCCCAGGACACCCCAGGCAGCTCAAAACCACACTAAAACCACCCCAGAAATCCTCCAAATTACCTCAAAACGCCCTAAATCATCCCCAAAACACCCCAAAACACTACAATGTACCCTAAAATGCCCCCAAACACCCCCAGAACAACCCAAAATTACCCTAAAATCACCCCAAAACACCTCAAAATCACCTCAAACATCCCAGGGCACCCCAAAATACCCAAAACCACCCAAAAAACATCCCAAAACCACCCTAAAGCGCTACAAAATACCCCCAAACACCCCCAAATAACCCCAAAACAACCCAAAATTACCCTAAAATCACCCCAAAACACCTCAAAATCACCCCAAACATCCCAGGGCACCCCAAAATACCCAAAACCACCCAAAAAACATCCCAAAACCACCCCAAAGCGCTACAAAATACCCCCAAACACCCCCAAATAACCCCAAAACACACTAAAATTACCCTAAAATCACCCCCAAACCACCCCAGAACACCTCAAACCACCCCAAACCACCCCAAAATCACCCCAAAATCACCCCTGGGGACCTCAAAACCCACCTCTGGGGACTCAAAAGCACCCCCAGAGGGTCCCCCCAGCACCCATGGGTGCCCTGCTGACCCCTTTATCCCCCCTCCATGTCCCCCTCCAGACCTGGGGCTGTTCAGCACCAAGACCCTGGTGCAGGTCCCATCCCCATCACCCATCACCCATCCCCATCCTCAACCCCCAGCACCCATGGGTGCCCCGCTGACCCCTTTATCCCCCCCCATGACCCCCTCCAGACCTGGGGCTGTTCAGCACCAAGACTCTGGTGCAGGTCCCATCCCCATCACCCATCCCCATCCCCATCATCCATCACCCATCCCCATCACCCATAACCCACTCCCAGCACCCATGGGTGCCCCGCTGACCCCTTTATCCCCCCCCAGACCTGGGGCTGTTCAGCACCAAGACCCTGGTGCAGGTCCCATCCCCATCACCCACCACCCATCTCCATCACCCATCACCCACCTCCATCACTCCTCCCCATCCCCATCACCCATAACCCATCCCCCAGCACCCATGGGTGCCCCGCTGACCCCTTTATCCCCCCCCCAGACCTGGGGCTGTTCAGCACCAAGACCCTGGTGCAGGTCCCATCCCCATCACCCACCACCCATCCCCATCACCCACCACCCATCTCCATCACCCATCACCCACCTCCGTCACCCATAACCCACCCCCAGCACCCATGGGTGCCCCGCTGACCCCTTTATCCCCATGTCCCCCCCAGACCTGGGGCTGTTCAGCACCAAGACCCTGGTGCAGGTCCCATCCCCATCACCCATCCCCATCCCCATCACCCATCACCCATCCCCATCACCCATAACCCACTCCCAGCACCCATGGGTGCCCCGCTGACCCCTTTATCCCCCCCCAGACCTGGGGCTGTTCAGCACCAAGACCCTGGTGCAGGTCCCATCCCCATCCCCATCACCCATCACCCATCCCCATCACCCATAACCCACCCCCAGCACCCATGGGTGCCCCGCTGACCCCTTTATCCCCATGTCCCCCCCAGACCTGGGGCTGTTCAGCACCAAGACCCTGGTGCAGGTCCCATCCCCATCACCCACCACCCATCTCCATCACCCATCACCCACCTCCATCACCCATAACCCACCCCCAGCACCCATGGGTGCCCCGCTGACCCCTTTATCCCCATGTCCCCCCCAGACCTGGGGCTGTTCAGCACCAAGACCCTGGTGCAGGTCCCATCCCCATCACCCATCACCCATCCCCATCACCCACCACCCACCTCCATCACTCCTCCCCATCCCCATCACCCATAACCCACCCCCAGCACCCATGGGTGCCCCGCTGACCCCTTTATCCCCATGTTCCCCCCAGACCTGGGGCTGTTCAGCACCAAGACCCTGGTGCAGGTCCCATCCCCATCACCCACCACCCATCTCCATCACCCATCACCCACCTCCATCACCCATAACCCACCCCCAGCACCCATGGGTGCCCCGCTGACCCCTTTATCCCCCCCCCCAGACCTGGGGCTGTTCAGCACCAAGACCCTGGTGCAGGTCCCATCCCCATCACCCATCACCCATCTCCATCACCCATCACCCACCTCCATCACCCATAACCCACCCCCAGCACCCATGGGTGCCCCGCTGACCCCTTTATCCCCCCCCCCAGACCTGGGGCTGTTCAGCACCAAGACCCTGGTGCAGGTCCCATCCCCATCACCCACCACCCATCTCCATCACCCATCACCCACCTCCATCACCCATCACCCACC
>NW_026635092.1:0-1500 GCF_028554395.1 Pezoporus wallicus | reverse complement strand
TATGGCCAGAATGACCACACTTGGTAGTGAAATTCCAAAGTACTGGAGGGGCCCACTGACCTAGATACTTCCCATACTATCCCACACACCCTGCCACTCATGGCTGTCCAGCCTCAGGGAAAATCTCTCAGTCCTCCTACATCGTCGTTTGACCCCAGACAAGACCCAAACCTGACTCTGCTTAACTCTTGAAATCAGTAGTGGGCAAAACACACTCTGTATGCGTGTTAGCATGGTGATTCCCATCACCATCAGCAAACAAGTCTCAACAGCATTAAAAGGCCATTCAAAAAATTCTAAACTCTCAAATGTAAATGGTCTGGGGGGGACGACTGGGAGGGTAAAAGGATGTCTCCTTCACAGGTTGAGCACCTGAGAAGGAGAAAAAAGATGTGTAATTGCTAAGCATCTCCATCATATACCTCCCAAAGTATAAAGGTGGTGACCACACTGGGAACATAAGCCAGATCAGTTTCATGATCAATGATTCTATTGTATTACAAGTCATTACCATAAAGTACAATGAGACAAAAACCTTAGCCCAAGCCCCACACTTGAAAAACACTAATACAGCAAATACCGGATGGATGTAAGATACGATATACTGAAACTGTGAGATCAAGAGGAACAACCTTGAGAGCCAATAAATCAGCACTGTGACAAGTGACTATCAATCCAGTCAGATCTGTCCTTATCTCAACCCCTCGAGCCCCACGTTGGGCGCCAAAAAGAACTGTCGTGGTTTAAACCCAGTCAGGTAACTTGTTCACTCACTCCCAGTGAGTGGTGCCAAGCTGACAACACTCCAGGTCCGTGTTCGTCTCCCCCCCCTCCCTTCACCGGGGCTCTCCCCTTCCCCACTCCCGGAGGAACGGGGAGGAAGATCGAAAAAGTGCAACTCCCATGGGTTGAGACAAGAACAGTCCAGCAACCAATGTACAACACAAATCACCACCGCTACTATCAACTACAACAATGATAAGGGAAAATAACAAGGGAAGAGAATACGATACCACCGGCCAAGAAAACGAGTCCCACCCGGAAGCCCCTGTCCTTCCGGGTAACTCCCAGTTACCCCTCACCCCGGGCATGACGTGCTGTGGTATGGAATACCTCCCTGGCTAGCCCGGGTCAGGCGCCCCGTCTCTGCTTCCTCCCGGCTTCCCCTCCTCCCTGGCAGAGCATGAGCCTCACAAAGCCCTTGGTCAGGGTAAACATCACTTAGCAACAACTGAAAACATCAGCTTCACCAACACTGTTCTCAGGCTGGAAGTCAAAACACAGCACTGCACCAGTTAACACAAAGGAAAAAAAAAAAACCATGACTGCTACTGCTGAACCCAGGACAAATACTCACTGGTAAAACACCAACAGCTCTTGGATACAGGTTTTAATTTATCAGAATAAAATATACATTTTTCACTTAAGTATGATATATACCTTTAATTTTTCATTTAAGCTTATTCTTTGTCAGGTAATTGAAGCTATATAAATGCTTGA
>NW_026635091.1:0-1479 GCF_028554395.1 Pezoporus wallicus | reverse complement strand
GACTGTGGGAGCAGACAACCGTTCGTTCTCTACTCACTGTGTTGCTGGGCAGCCGAGAGCAAGCTCTGAAGAGGGTGCATTCAAATGGACCTTTAGGTATGAAAGCGAGGAGCGACAGCAATGATGGTGACACCGTTGCAAAGCTGACTGTGTGCTGAAGATGCCCAGCACATGCTTTCCCTCCTGGCTGTTCGGATCTGGGAGCAGAAGCCAGACGTTCGTGCACTAATCGCTCTGCCCCTGGGCAGCCGAGAACAAGCTTCGGAGAGGTTGCACTCAAATGGACTTTTAAGTATGAAAGCGAGGAGCGACAGCAATGATGGTGACACCGTTGCAAAGCTGACTGTGTGCTGAAGATGACCAGCACATGTTTTCCATCCTGGCTCTTCGGCTCTAAGAGCAGAGGCCAGACGTTCATGCACTAATCACTGTGCCCCTGGGCAGCCGAGAACAAGCTTTGGAGACGTTGCATTCAAATGGACCTTTAGGTATGAAAGCGAGGAGCGACAGCAATGATGGTGACACCGTTGCAAAGCTGACTGTGTGCTGAAGATGCCCAGCACATGCTTTCCCTCCTGGCTCTTCGGCTCTGGGAGCAGAGGCCAGACGTTCGTGCTCTAAACGCTGTGCTACTTGGCAGCTCAGAGCAAGCTCCGTAGAGGTTGCATTCGAGTGGACTTTTAGGTATGAAACCGAGGAGCGACAGCAATGATGGTGACACCGTTGCAAAGCTAACTGTGTGCTGAAGATGCCCAGCACATGCTTTCCCTCCTGGCTCTTCGACTGTGGGAGCAGACGGCAACCGTTCGTGCTCTACTCACTGTGCTGCTGGGCAGCCGAGAGCAAGCTCCGAAGAGGGTGCATTCAAATGGACCTTTAGGTATGAAAGCGAGGAGCAACAGCAATGATGGTGACACCGTTGCAAAGCTGACTGTGTGCTGAAGATGCCCAGCACATTGTTTCCCTCCTGGCTCTTCGGCCGTGAGAGCAGAGGCCAGACGTTCGTGCTCTACTGACTGTGCTGCTGGGCAGCCAAGAGCAACGAGCAGAGAAGTTGGATTCAAATGAACTTCCCGGTATGAAAGTGAGGAGCGACAGCAATGATGGAGGCACTGTTGCAAAGCTGACTGTGTGCAGAAGATTCAGAGCACCAGCTTTCCCTCCTGGCTCTTCGATTGTGGGAGCAGACGGCAACTGTTCGTGCTCTACTCACTGTGCTGCTGGGCAGCCGAGAGCAAGCTCCGAAGAGGGTGCATTCAAATGGACCTTTAGGTATGAAAGCGAGGAGCGACAGCAATGATGGTGACACCGTTGCAAAGCTGACTGTGTGCTTAAGATGCCCCGCACATTCTTTCCCTCCTGGCTCTTCGGCTCTGGCACTAGACGGCAACCGTTCGTGCTCTACTCACTGTGCTAATCGGCAGCCGAGAGAAAGCTCCGAAGAGGGTGCATTCAAATGGACGTTTAGGTATGAAAACG
>NW_026635090.1:10000-14846 GCF_028554395.1 Pezoporus wallicus | reverse complement strand
TATTGAGTCAGAGTCCCAGACCCGCAAGCAGTGTCATCTTTCATCGGCAGAGGAAGAATGCAATCAGACTCAATATGAGTGATAAGCAGACTTCGTTTATTGATTCAACTTGCCATCTTTTATACTCTTACAATGATTTACGCCTACTAGTCAGTTGCTGATAGGCTGCAAGCCTAAAGGTTACATTAATATACTTCTCCTACTTGCGGTTTACTTGCGGTTTAACGGCAGGCTAACATCCTTATTCCTGAGAGGGCACTTCCTCAAAGTTGTTTATCATACTTGTCCTCAACCGAACTTGATAGGGTTATTAGCGGTCGGTACTTTTCCACTGCCACGTCAATCTCGTAGCAGTAGAGATGTCAAGGCCGCTGAACCAGACTAGGCCGCAATCATCAAAACTGACTTTCTCGATACAGAGGGTCACTAGACCCACTGTGCCCTTTCTTTCTAAGCCATTCTTCAACAGAAAAGCATTTGAATAGAATCAGTCCAGAGCCTGCTCCCTGCTGGCAGCAACACAGTCAGCACAGAATGAACAGTGGACTCTGCTCACACAGCAGAAGGACCAGCAGGGAAAGCTAGTGCTGGGCCTCTTCAGCACACAAGCAGCTTTGCAACGGGGTCACCATCATTGCAGTCTCTCCTCGGTTTCATACCTAAAAGTCCATTTGAATCCGAATTCTCAGGTGGTGTCGCTCAGCTGCCCAGCAGCACAGTGAGTACAGCACGAACGTTTGGCCTCTGCTCCCACAGCAGAAGAGCCAGGATTGAAAGCTGGTGCTGGACCTGTTCAGCACACAATCCCCTTTACATTGGTGCCTCCATCGTTGCTTTCACTGCTCACTTTCATACAGGAAAAGCATTTGAATGGAATCAGTCCAGAGCCTGCTCTCTGCTGCGCAGCAACACAGTCAGCACAGAATGAACAGTGGCATCTGCTCACACGGCAGAAGGACCAGCAGGGAAAGCTAGTGCTGGGCTTCTTCAGCACACAAGCAGCTTTGCAACGGGGTCACCATCATTGCAGTCTCTCCTCGGTTTCATACCTAAAAGTCCATTTGAATCCGAATTCTCAGGTGGTGTCTCTCAGCTGCCCAGCAGCACAGTGAGTACAGCACGAACGTTTGGCATCTGCTCCCACAGCAGAAGAGCCAGGATTGAAAGCTGGTGCTGGACCTGTTCAGCACACAATCCCCTTTACATTGGTGCCTCCATCGTTGCTTTCACTGCTCACTTTCATACAGGAAAAGCATTTGAATGGAATCAGTCCAGAGCCTGCTCTCTGCTGCGCAGGAATACAGTCAGCACAGAATGAACAGTGGCATCTGCTCACACGGCAGAAGGACCAGCAGGGAAAGCTAGTGCTCTGCTTCTTCAGCACACAAGCAGCTTTGCAACGGGGTCACCATCATTGCAGTCTCTCCTCGGTTTCATACCTAAAAGTCCATTTGAATCCAAATTCTCAGGTGGTGTCTCTCAGCTGCCCAGCAGCACAGTGAGTACAGCACGAACGTTTGGCCTCTGCTCCCACAGCAGAAGAGCAAGGATTGAAAGCTGGTGCTGGACCTGTTCAGCACACAATCACCTTTACATTGGTGCCTCCATCGTTGCTTTCACTGCTCACTTTCATACAGGAAAAGCATTTGAATGGAATCAGTCCAGAGCCTGCTCTCTGCTGCGCAGCAACACAGTCAGCACAGAATGAACAGTGGCATCTGCTCACACGGCAGAAGGACCAGCAGGGAAAGCTAGTGCTGGGCTTCTTCAGCACACAAGCAGCTTTGCAACGGGGTCACCATCATTGCAGTCTCTCCTCGGTTTCATACCTAAAAGTCCATTTGAATCCGAATTCTCAGGTGGTGTCTCTCAGCTGCCCAGCAGCACAGTGAGTACAGCACGAACGTTTGGCCTCTCTCCCACAGCAGAAGAGCCAGGATTGAAAGCTGGTGCTGGACCTGTTCAGCACACAATCACCTTTACATTGGTGCCTCCATCGTTGCTTTCACTGCTCACTTTCATACAGGAAAAGCATTTGAATGGAATCAGTCCAGAGCCTGCTCTCTGCTGCGCAGGAACACAGCACAGAATGAACAGTGGATTCTGCTCGCACAGCAGAAGGACCAGCAGGGAAAGCTAGTGCTGGGCTTCTTCAGCACACAAGCAGCTTTGCAACATCATTGCAGTCTCTCCTCGCATACCTAAAGCACAGCAGAATTTGAATGCAAGCTTAGGTTAGGGTTAGGGTTCTTCGGGCTTAGGGTCTCAGCTGCCCAGCAGCACAGGTAGGGTTAGGGTTAGGGTTAGGGTTAGGGTTAGGGTAAGGGTTAGGGTTCCCGTCTGCTCCCACAGTCGAAGAGCCAGGAGGGAAAGCGTGTGCTGCGCATCTTCAGCACACAGTCAGCTTTTCAATGCTGTCACCATTATTGCTGTCACTCCTCGGTTTCATACCTAAAAGTACATTTGAATGCAACCTCTCCAAAGCTGCTTCTCAGCTGTCCAGTAGCACAGCGATTAGTGCACGAACTTCTGGCTTCTGCTCCCAGATCCGAAGAGCCAGGAGGGAAAGCATGTGCTGGGCATCTTCAGCACACAGTCAGCTTTGCAACGGTGTCACCATCATTGCTGTCGCTCCTCGCTTTCATACCTAAAGGTCCATTTGAATGCACCCTCTTCGGAGCTTGCTCTCGGCTGCCCAGCAGCACAGTGAGTAGAGCACGAACGGTTGCCGTCTGCACCCACAGTCGAAGAGCCAGGAGGGAAAGCATGTGCTGGGCATCTTCAGCACACAGTTAGCTTTGCAACGGTGTCACCATCATTGCTGTCACTCCTCGGTTTCATACCTAAAAGTCCATTTGAATCCAAATTCTCAGGTGGTTATTCTCAGCTGCCCAGCAGCACAGCGATTAGTGCACGAACTTCTGGCCTCTGCTCCCAGAGCCGAAGAGCCAGGAGGGAAAGCATGTGCTGGGCATCTTCAGCACACAGTTAGCTTTGCAACGGTGTCACCATCATTGCTGTCGCTCCTCAGTTTCATACCTAAAAGTCCATTTGAATGCAACCTCTTCGGAGCTTGCTCTCAGCTGCCCAGTAGCACAGCGATTAGAGCACGAACGTCTGGCCTCTGCTCCCAGAGCCGAAGAGCCAGGAGGGAAAGCATGTGCTGGGCATCTTCAGCACACAGTCAGCTTTGCAATGCTGTCACCATTATTGCTGTCACTCCTCGGTTTCATACCTAAAAGTACATTTGAATGCAACCTCTCCAAAGCTGCTTCTCAGCTGCCCAGTAGCACAGCGATTAGTGCACGAACGTCTGGCCTCTGCTCCCAGATCCGAAGAGCCAGGAGGGAAAGCTTGTGCTGGTGATCTTCTGCAATAAGTGTGCTTTTCATATGTGTCACCATCATTGCTGTCGCTCCTCGCTTTCATACCTAAAGGTCCATTTGAATGCACCCTCTTCGGAGCTTGCTCTCGGCTGCCCAGCAGCACAGTGAGTAGAGCACGAACGTTTGCCGTCTGCTCCCACAGTCGAAGAGCCAGGAGGGAAAGCATGTGCTGGGCATCTTCAGCACACAGTCAGCTTTGCAACGGTGTCACCATCATTGCTGTCGCTCCTCACTGTCATACCTAAAGGTCCATTTGAATGCACCCTCTTCGGAGCTTGCTCTCGGCTGCCCAGCAGCACAGTGAGTAGAGCACGAACGGTTGCCGTCTGCTAGCACAGTGGAGGAGCCAGGAGGGAAAGCATGTGCTGGGCATCTTCAGCACACAGTCAGCTTTGCAACGGTGTCACCATCATTGCTGTCGCTCCTCGCTTTCATACCTAAAGGTCCATTTGAATGCACCCTCTTCGGAGCTTGCTCTCGGCTGCCCAGCAGCACAGTGAGTAGAGCACGAACGGTTGCCGTCTGCTCCCACAGTCGAAGAGCCAGGAGGGAAAGCATGTGCTGGGCATCTTCAGCGCACAGTTAGCTTTGCAAAGGTGTCACCATCATTGCTGTCGCTCCTCGGTTTCATACCTAAAGGTCCATTTGAATGCACCCTCTTCGCAGCTTGCTCTCGGCTGCCCAGCAGCACAGTGAGTTCAGCACGAACGTTTGCCGTCTGCTCCCACAGCCGAAGAGCCAGGAGGGAAAGCATGTGCTGGGCATCTTCAGCACACCGTCAGCTTTGCAACGGTGTCACCATCATTGCTGTCGCTCCTCGCTTTCATACCTAAAGGTCCATTTGAAAGCACCCTCTTCGGAGCTTGCTCTCGGCTGCCCAGCAGCACAGTGAGTAGAGCACGAACGTTGCCGTCTGCTCCACAGTGGAAGAGCCAGGAGGGAAAGCATGTACTGGGCATCTTCAGCACACAGTCAGCTTTGCAACGGTGTCACCATCATTGCTGTCGCTCCTCGGTTTCATACCTAAAGGTCCATTTGAATGCACCCTCTTCGGAGCTTGCTCTCGGCTGCCCAGCTGCACAGTGACTAGAGCACGAACAGTTGCCGTCTGCTCCCACAATCGAAGAGCCAGGAGGGAAAGCTGGTGAAAGCTTAGGGTTAGGGTTAGGGTTAGGGTTAGGGTTAGGGTTAGGGGTTAGGGTTAGGGGTTAGGGTTAGGGTTAGGGTTAGGGTTAGGGTTAGGGTTAGGGTTAGGGTTAGGGTTAGGGTTAGGGTTAGGGGTGGGTTAGGTTAGGGTTAGGTTAGGGTTAGGGTTAGGGTTAGGGTTAGGGTTAGGTTAGGGTTAGGGTTAGGGTTAGGGTTAGGGTTAGGGTTAGGGTTAGGGTTAGGGTTAGGGTTAGGGTTAGGGTTAGGGTTAGGGTTAGGGTTAGGGTTAGGGTTAGGGTTGGGTTAGGGTTAGG
>NW_026635090.1:0-5000 GCF_028554395.1 Pezoporus wallicus | reverse complement strand
TTGCTCTCGGCTGCCCAGCTGCACAGTGAGTAGAGCACGAACGGTTGCCGTCTGCTAGCACAGTGGAGGAGCCAGGAGGGAAAGCATGTGCTGGGCATCTTCAGCACACAGTCAGCTTTGCAACGGTGTCACCATCATTGCTGTCCTAACCCTAACCCCTAAGCCTAGCCACACTAACCCTAACCCTAACCCTAACCCTAACCCTAACCCTAAGCTTTCACCAGCTTTCCCTCCTGGCTCTTCGACTGTGGGAGCAGACGGCAACCCTAACCCTAACCCTAACCCTAACCCTAACCCTAACCCTAACCCTAACCCTAACCGTACCCCTAACCCTAACCCTAAACCTAATCATAACCCTAACCCTAACCCTAACCCTAACCCAACCCTAACCGTAACCCTAACCCTAAACCTACTCCTAACCCTAACCCTAACCCTAAACCTAACCATAACCCTAACCCTAAGCTTTCACCAGCTTTCCCTCCTGGCTCTTCGATTGTGGGAGCAGACGGCAACTGTTCGTGCTCTACTCACTGTGCAGCTGGGCAGCCGAGAGCAAGCTCCGAAGAGGGTGCATTCAAATGGACCTTTATGTATGAAAGCGAGGAGCGACAGCAATGATGGTGACACCGTTGCAAAGCTGACTGTGTGCTGAAGATGCCCAGCACATGCTTTCCCTCCTGGCTCTTCGGATCTGGGAGCAGAAGCCAGACGTTCGTGCACTAATCGTTCTGCCCCTGGGCAGCCGAGAACAAGCTTCGGAGAGGTTGCACTCAAATGGACTTTTAAGTATGAAACCGAGGAGCGACAGCAATGATGGTGACACCGTTGCAAAGCTGACTGTGTGCAGAAGATGCCCAACACATGCTTTCCCTCCGGGCTCTTCGGCTCTGGGAGCAGAGGCCAGACGTTCATGCTCTACTGACTGTGCTGCTGGGCAGCCAAGAGCAACAAGCACAGAAGTTGGATTCAAATGAACTTCTAGGTATGAAAGTGGGGAGCGACAGCAATGATGGACGCACTGGGTCAAAGCTGACTGTGTGCAGAAGATTCAGAGCACCAGCTTTCCCTCCTGGCTCTTCGATTGTGGGAGCAGACGGCAACTGTTCGTGCTCTACTCACTGTGCAGCTGGGCAGCCGAGAGCAAGCTCCAAAAAGGGTGCATTCAAATGGACCTTTAGGTATGAAACCGAGGAGCGACAGCAATGATGGTGACACCGTTGCAAAGCTGACTGTGTGCTGAAGATGCCCAGCACATGCTTTCCTTCCTGGCTCTTCGGCTCTGGGAGCAGAGGCCAGACGTTCGTGCTCTACTGACTGTGCCGCTGGACAGCCAAGAGCAATGAGCGGAGAAGGTGGATTCAAATGAACTTCTAGGTATGAAAGCGAAAAGCGTCAGCAATGATGGAGACACTGTTGCAAAGCTGACTGTGTGCTGAAGATGCCCAGCACATGCTTTCCCTCCCGGCTCTTCGGATCTGGGAGCAGAAGCCAGAAGTTCGTGCACTAATCGCTGTGCTACTGGGCAGCTGAGAAGCAGCTTTGGAGAGGTTGCATTCAAATGTACTTTTAGGTATGAAACCGAGGAGTGACAGCAATAATGGTGACAGCATTGCAAAGCTGACTGTGTGCTGAAGATGCCCAGCACATGCTTTCCCTCCTGGCTCTTCGACTGTGGGAGCAGACGGCAACCCTAACCCTAACCCTAACCCTAACCCTAACCTTAACCCTAACCCTAACCCTAACCCTAACCCTAACCCTACCCCCTAACCCTAACCCCTCCCCCTCACCCCTCACCCTCACCCTCACCCTACCCCTACGCTTTCACCTGCTTTCCCTCCTGGCTCTTCGATTGTGGGAGCAGACGGCAACTGTTCGTGCTCTACTCACTGTGCAGCTGGGCAGCTGAGAGCAAGCTCCGAAGAGGGTGCATTCAAATGGACCTTTAGGTATGAAAGCGAGGAGCGACAGCAATGATGGTGACACCGTTGCAAAGCTGACTGTGTGCTGAAGATGCCCAGCACATGCTTTCCCTCCTGGCTCTTCGGATCTGGGAGCAGAAGCCAGACGTTCGTGCTCTAATCGCTGAGCTTCTGGGCAGCTGAGAAGCGGCTTTGGAGAGGTTGCATTCAAATGACTTTTAAGTATGAAACCGAGGAGCGACAGCAATGATGGTGACACCGTTGCAAAGCTGACTGTGTGCTGAAGATGCCCAGCACATGCTTTCCCTCCTGGCTCTTCGACTGTGGGAGCAGACGGCAACCGTTCGTGCTCTACTCACTGTGCTGCTGGGCAGCCGAGAGCAAGCTCCGAAGAGGGTGCTTTCAAATGGACGTTTAGGTATAAAAGCGAGGAGCGACAGCAATGATGGTGACACCGTTGCAAAGCTGACTGTGTGCTGAAGATGCCCAGCACATGCTTTCCCTCCTGGCTCTTCGGCTCTGGGAGCAGAGGCCAGACGTTCGTGCACTAATCGCTGAGCTACTGGGCAGCTGAGAAGCAGCTTTGGAGAGGTTGCATTCAAATGTACTTTTAGGTATGACACCGAGGAGTGACAGCAATAATGGTGACAGCATTGCAAAGCTGACTGTGTGCTGAAGATGCGCAGCACATGCTTTCCCTCCTGGCTCTTCGACTGTGGGAGCAGACGACAACCGTTTGTGCTCTACTCACTGTGCTGCTGGGCAGCCGAGAGCAAGCTCTGAAGAGGGTGCATTCAAATGGACCTTTAGGTATGAAAGCGAGGAGCGACAGCAATGATGGTGACACCGTTGCAAAGCTGACTGTGTGCTGAAGATGCCCAGCACATGCTTTCCCTCCTGGCTCTTCGGATCTGGGAGCAGAAGCCAGACGTTCGTGCACTAATCGCTCTGCCCCTGGGCAGCCGAGAACAAGCTTCGGAGAGGTTGCACTCAAATGGAGTTTTAAGTATGAAACCGAGGAGCGACAGCAATGATGGTGACACCGTTGCAAAGCTGACTGTGTGCTGAAGATGCCCAGCACATGCTTTCCCTCCCGGCTCTTCGGCTCTGGGAGCAGAAGCCAGAAGTTCGTGCACTAATCGCTGTGCTACTGGGCAGCTGAGAAGCAGCTTAGGAGAGGTTGCATTCAAAAGTACTTTTAGGTATGAAACCGAGGAGTGACAGCAATAATGGTGACAGCATTGCAAAGCTGACTGTGTGCTGAAGATGCCCCGCACATGCTTTCCAACCTGGCCCTTCGACTGTGGGAGCAGACGGCAACCCTAACCCTAACCCTAACCCTAACCCTAACCCTAACCCAACCCTAACCCTAACCCTAACCCTAACCCTACCCCTAACCCTAACCCTAACCCTAAACCTAACCCTAAACCTAAACCCTAACCCTAACCCTAACCCTAACCCTAACCCTAACCCTAACCCTAAACCTAACCATAACCCTAACCCTAACCCTAACCCCTAACCCTAACCCTAACCCTAACCCTAAAACCCCAACCCCAAACCCTAACCCCAAACCCTAACCCTAACCCTCTGGGAGCAGAAGCCAGACGTTCGTGCTCTAATCGTTCTGCCCTGGTCAGCCGAGATCAAGCTTCGGAGAGGTTGCACTCAACTGGACTTTTATGTATGAAAGCGAGGAGCGACAGCAATGATGGTGACACCGTTGCAAAGCTGACTGTGTGCTGAAGATGCCCAGCACATGCTTTCCCTCCTGGCTCTTCGGCTCTGGGAGCAGAGGCCAAACGTTCGTGCTCTAATCGCTGTGCTACTGGGCAGCTGAGAAGCAGCTTTGGAGAGGTTGCATTCAAATGTACTTTTAGGTATGAAACCGAGGAGTGACAGCAATAATGGTGACAGCATTGCAAAGCTGACTGTGTGCTGAAGATGCCCGCACATGCTTTCCCTCCTGGCTCTTCGACTGTGGGAGCAGACGGCAACCCTAACCCTAACCCTAACCCTAACCCTAACCCTAACCCTAACCCTAACCCTAACCCTAACCCTAACCCTAACCCTAACCCTCAAATGGACTAACCCTAAACCCTAACCCTAACCCTGGTAACACCCCTAACCCTAACCCTAACCCTAACCCAAGCACCAGCTTTCCCTCCTGGCTCTTCGATTGTGGGAGCAGACGGCAACTGTTCGTGCTCTACTCACTGTGCAGCTGGGCAGCCGAGAGCAAGCTCCGTAGAGGTTGCATTCGAGTGGACTTTTAGGTATGAAACCGAGGAGCGACAGCAATGATGGTGACACCGTTGCAAAGCTGACTGTGTGCTGAAGATGCCCAGCACATGCTTTCCCTCCTGGCTCTTCGACTGTGGGAGCAGACGGCAACCCTTCGTGCTCTACTCACTGTGCTGCTGGGCAGCCGAGAGCAAGCTCCGAAGAGGGTGCATTCAAATGGACCTTTAGGTATGACACCGAGGAGCGACAGCAATGATGGTGACACCGTTGCAAAGCTGACTGTGTGCTGAAGATGCCCAGCACATGCTTTCCCTCCTGGCTCTTCGGCTCTGAGAGCAGAGGCCAGACGTTCGTGCTCTACTGACTGTGCTGCTGGGCAGCCAAGAGCAACGAGCAGAGAAGTTGGATTCAAATGAACTTCTCGGTATGAAAGTGAGGAGCGACAGCAAAGATGGAGGCACTGTTGCAAAGCTGACTGTGTGCAGAAGATTCAGAGCACCAGCTTTCCCTCCTGGCTCTTCGACTGTGGGAGGAGACGGCAACTGTTCGTGCTCTACTCACTGTGCTGCTGGGCAGCCGAGAGCAAGCTCCGAAGAGTGTGCATTCAAATGGACCTTTAGGTATGAAAGCGAGGAGCGACAGCAATGATGGTGACACCGTTGCAAAGCTGACTGTGTGCTGAAGATGCCCAGCACATGCTTTCCCTCCTGGCTCCTCCACTGTGCTAGCAGACGGCAACCGTTCGTGCTCTACTAACTGTGCAGCTGGGCAGCCGAGAGCAAGCTCCGAAGAGGGTGCTTTCAAATGGACGTTTAGGTATGAAAGCGAAGAGCGACAGCA
>NW_026635089.1:0-1509 GCF_028554395.1 Pezoporus wallicus | reverse complement strand
TGCCACGTTTAAACACCTTTTAAGTTTGCCACGTTTCATCCCCTTTTAAGCTTTTTTTTTCCTTGCTAATTTTTGCCCAATTCTTTCCTGGTTTCAGAGTTTTTCGCTCATTTCTAACCCATTTTTCCCCATTTCTATCAAATTTAAACCAGTTTTCCCCCTGTTTGCTATGCATTCTTGTTCCTTTCAAATATGTTTTAATCCATTTTTGGCAGTTTCTACCGTATTTTTGCCGCGTTTCAACCCCTTTTAAGCTTTTTTTTTTTCCATGCTAAATTTTGCCCAATTCTGTCCTGGTTTCAGAGTTTTTCGCTCATTTCTAACCCATTTTTCCCCATTTCTATCAAATTTAAACCAGTTTTCCCCCCGTTTGCTATGCATTCTTGTTACTTTCAAATATGTTTTAAGCCACTTTTGGCCATTACTAACCCTTTTTTTATTTCCATTTTCTAAGTCGTTTTAAGCATTTTTTGGTTTCTTTTCCTAACCCAAATTTCTCAATTTCTAACCATTTTTAATTTATTTTTCCCCTTTCCTAACCCATTTTTGTCAAGTTCTAACCCCTTTTAATCCATTTTTGGCAGTTTCTATCCTATTTTTGCCACGTTTCAACCCCTTGTAAGCTTTTTTTTTTCCAAGGCTAATTTTTGCCCAATTCTTTCCTGGTTTCAGAGTTTTTCACTCATTTCTAACCCATTTTTCCCCATTTCTATCAAATTTAAACCAGTTTTCCCCCTGTTTGCTATGCATTCTTGTTACTTTCAAATATGTTTTAAGCCACTTTTGGCCATTACTAACCCTTTTTTTATTTCCATTTTCTAAGTCGTTTTAAGCATTTTTTGGTTTCTTTTCCTAACCCATATTTCTCAATTTCTAACCATTTTTAAGTTATTTTTCCCCTTTCCTAACCCACTTTTGTCAAGTTCTAACCCCTTTTAATCCATTTTTGGCAGTTTCTCTCCTATTTTTGCCACGTTTCAACCCCTTGTAAGCTTTTTTTTCCTTTTTTCTTGCTAATTTTTGCCCAATTCTTTCCTGGTTTCAGAGTTTTTCACTCATTTCTAACCCATTTTTCCCCATTTCTATCAAATTTAAACCAGTTTTCCCCCTGTTTGCTATGCATTCTTGTTACTTTCAAATATGTTTTAAGCCACTTTTGGCCATTACTAACCCTTTTTTTATTTCCATTTTCTAAGTCGTTTTAAGCATTTTTTGGTTTCTTTTCCTAACCCATATTTCTTTGCCACGTTTCAACCCCTTGTAAGCTTTTTTTTTTTTTTCTTGCTAATTTTTGCCCAATTCTTTCCTGGTTTCAGAGTTTTTCGCTCATTTCTAACCCATTTTTCCCCATTTCTATCAAATTGAAACCGGTTTTCCCCCACAGTTTGCTATGCATTCTTGTTACTTTCTAATATGTTTTAAGCCACTTTTGGCCATTACTAACCCTTTTTTTATTTCCATTTTCTAAGTCGTTTTAAGCATTTTTTGGTTTCTTTTACTAACCCATAT
>NW_026635088.1:0-15021 GCF_028554395.1 Pezoporus wallicus | reverse complement strand
TTCACTTTCTATTAGAGACACTCACATCTTTATTAGACTCACAGCTGGGTTGATCTGGTGCCAGCTCCCCAATCAGCAGTGACTTCAAGTATCTTTCCACCAGGGACTTGTCCTTATGAAATGCTGTAAAGGCATCCTTAGAAAGGCACAAATGAAAGGGTTAAGAAAGGATGTGAGACTAAACACCAGATGCTGAACTCCAGAGGAAGCTAATTCTCACCACATATATACAATTATGAGCTCTAGAGTAGTCAACAGCATTTGGGAAAAAATCATGGATCCTGGCTTTAGGCAAATCCATGCCCCAAGCACAGCATCAACTGCCAGATTCTCCACTGGTGTCCCACCATGTCCTCCTACCCTGACCATGACACAACTTCCTCCTCTGCCCTCCTAGACCTTACCGTAGCATCTTGCCCAGCATAGTGGCTTAAAACTCGGCTGCCTCCAGGATGTCGTTTGGAAAACTTGCTGACATCATACACTTTCCTGTCAATCACCAGCCATTGCTCCTGTCCTTGCCCATGGCCATTGTGCATCCTGATCTCTTCCCAGGTGAAAAGCTGCAGAAAGGCTGAAGCAGGTCTTGTCTCCTTTCTGGTGGAGCCAGTCTGTGGAGCCATCTGTACTGGTAGATGTGCAGTTGGTGCTGAGGTGCAACTGGTCTAAGTTTTGCAGCACTGTGTCCAGGCTGAGAAGGAACCATCTCAGCCTGCCCATTATAAAGTCCCTCTCCAAGCCACTCCCTATGCTTGCGGGCTTGTTGGCTCCTCTTGCCCAAACGCACCTTTCCATAGCTGCCCTCCTCTTCCACGTTCACACTACACACTTTGATACACATCTATGCGTGCTTTCAAATGGTAGTTGGTACTACCAAGAAGGCATGTGGGTTCTTTCAGGCAGAAAATTGTCTTCAGAGCATATGTTACTAGATCCAGTTTAGGAGTCAGTCAGATCATAGAATCCCAGACTGGTCTGGGTGAAAAAGGACCTTAAAGCTCATCCAGTTCCAACCCCTGCCACAGGCAGGGACACCTTCCACTAGAGCAGCTTGCTCCAAGCCCCTGTGTCCAACCTGGCCTTGAACACTGCCAGGGATGGGGCAGCCACAGCTTCTCTGGGCACCCTGTGCTAGCGCCTCAGCACCCTCACAGGGAAGAACTTCTGCCTAAGAGCTCATCTCAGACTCCCCTCTTTTAGCTTGAAGGCATTACCCCTTGCCCTGTCAAATAGGAGATGTCCCTGCCTATACATGCACAGTCAAATCAGGACTTTCTCAGTTTGAAAGCAGAAGCTGTCTCTGTCTGTATTACCCAGGTCTCCAAACAAATGTCAAAGCCACCTTGAAATGCCCGGGTAGGTATTGAAAGCCACAGTCCTGCTCATCCAGAGAAACTGTTGAGGAATCAGTTCAATTGAATTTACAGCATAGGCAATGTTCTGCAACAACTACCCACACACCTGCCAAAATCCATGTCACTTGCATCTGGGAGCAAGTACATGTGCACGGAGCTATTCCACATCACCGCTTTTGTTACCAAGAGTCTCCTTGCACAGCCCCTTGACATTGTTTCCCCAGATTTCCAGTATGCCAGTGATGTGACTGCTGAGCTCACAGCTATTGCAACAACGCTTTTATCCCCCATCAGTCAATTGTTTGCAGTTTACGCTTAATCCACTGGAGATAAACTGTCCCAGCCCAGTATTCCAAGAAAATCTAGTATTAAGATACACTTTAGCTGCTTGTTTCTAGGAAAAACTCGTATTTCAGACAAATCCTTGAAGTTCTGGGTAATTTTGTGAGTCATACATGAAGCCACCTGTGGTTCTTTTAGAATCATAGAAAGGTTTTGGTTGGAAGGGACCTTAATGATCATCATCTTTTGGCCACCTTTTCTACAGAACCTAAATTTAGCATGGAGCCTGTCACACATGCTATGAGAACACCTACCAAGTAAAGCTCCTGGGCAAGACTAGATGAAGAACACTTACTTTACAAGGTGTACAGTCTCACCTAGGAGAACTCAGATGTAGAAAGACAGACAGCTGTGGGTTGTACATGTCTCCAGAGTTAGATGTCAACAGTGCAAAGAGTTTGTCAAGCATGATCTTGGAGGTAAGCATCTACAGTTACAGCTGCAATTGTCTACGTAGGCAGACCTGAGTCTCTCTGCCCTGTTCTGGTTGGTCTCTATCCATGCTAGAAAAGCATCTCACTTTTATGGAGGGCATATGGATATTCTGCTCTGTGGACAGGAGGTGACTTGCATCTGTCTGCTCCTACTCCTGTAGGTAGAGCCTGTGTTCCTCCATGCATTTCACGGACCATCATTCGAGACTCTCTCTTCTGTAACTGTGACCTATCTCTTTCCAAACACAGCTAGGAAGATGAAATCATTGAGATTATTTTCTCTTGGGCAGAAAACTTTATTGGGAATCCGTAATTCAGACCAAGGCAACATTCTGAAACATCTCCTCAATCATTGCAAGGGACAATCACTTTTGCAGACTGAAAAGCATCGTTTTGAAGAAATGTTTTGGAAGAAAAGATAATACCCATCAACTACTTGCTTGACTAGAACATTGAAAATCACCAGGTCAGTCAGGAGGAGAAAAGAACAAAGTTTTCCTAGTTTTAGATGTTGTGAATTAAAGAGACACTATCCTCTATCTCAGATGGGGCTTTTCTTCAGGAATCTCATGTACTTTCAAGAGAGAGAAGCAAAACAAAGGTAAAATCAAGGACAGAGAGACAAATCTGCAAGGAAGGCCCTCTTCTCTCACTGCCTTGCGAGCTTCAGCTTGCTCAGGTGCTCAGAGTCTTGGTTAACTTTGTTTCATAACTTAATCCAGCTATCAGTAGTAAGGTAACACATGGGGCTTTGTTTCCTCTATGAAAGCAATATTTATATTCTTTGCAAAAGAGAAAAAAAACACTTGTGAAATGCTATAATTTGGGTGGTGGCAAACTTGGCTTCCAGTCGTTCCAGCTTTGGGTTGTGTTTTATGAGGAAATCAAAAGTCAAGATGGTTTTATTCTGCGTTAATTATAAAGAGGTGTAGAATTAGGTTCTTGAATAAACATTGTGAACTGTCTCATCTAAAACTCCCCAAGGAACAATAAGTTGCATTAAGTCACTGAACTATATGAATTTATATGTATATAAATTTTTTGGACTCCTGAGTAAGTTGCTAAAACCTCTACACGCAAGATGCTGCAACACTGCACAACGAAGCTTTAAAACTTGCCGTGATTTTCTGTTGCGGTTCTGATGGGACCTTCCCATATACACACACCATCTGTAATTCCACACCCCAGATTCTTTTTAAATAAGGTTGGTATTAATCTCTTCAGCAATCATCATGTACTTTCCTGTTTGCTGTATCTCATTTAAGAGAATTCCTATGAATTTAAGCAATTCCTATCAAATATACCCTTCACGTTCTCCAACTTCCCAAAAGTGAGAACCCCAGGGGCTCTTCTGTGGCTTAAAATATATATTTAATGGATCTAAAATGATAATAACAACTGTTGAAATGTCCCTCTCTCTAGCACAAAGGTAGCATTATCTATTGGCACAAAAAGGAAACACAGCGTGTTTCAAACAAAATGCCAATTTAACAAGGAAAACAAACCCATTTTGATTCGTGGTGGTTTTTTTTGGAGGAGTCAGTATTATAATAGCATTTTGTACATTCAGTGCAGAGCACCCACTGATTCATAGAAACATAGAATGGTTTGGGTTGAAAAGGTTCTTAAGGTCATCCAGTTCCAATCCCCTGCCATGGCAGGGATGCCTCACACTAGACCATGTCAACCAAGCCTCTGTCCAACCTGGCCTTGAACACCGCCAGGGATTCAGTGGAACACCACTTCCCACTTCTTTTGGCAACCTCACCACTCTCACTGGAAAGAACTTCTTCCTTATATCCAATCTGAACTTCCCCTGTTTCAGTTTGAACCCATCACCCCTTGTCCTGTCACTCCAGGCCCTGATGAAGAGTCCCTCCCAAGCATCCTGATAGCTACCTTCAGACACTGGAAGCTGTTCTGAGGTCTCCACGCAGCTTCTCTTCTCCAGCCTGAACAGCCCCAACTTTCTCAGCCTGTCTTCATACAGGAGGTGCTCCAGCCCCTGATCATCCTCGTGGCCTCCTCTGGACTTGCTTCAACAGCTCCATGTCCTTCTTGTGTTCAGGACACCAGAACTGCAAACCACAGTTTCAAACGAAGTCACATGTTTCTAACCTTCCTCTTCAATGATGGGAGAAGAGGGAATAAAGTGAACAGAACCTCAAAATGACCAAGACATAACCTGAGCTCACCGGCAGCTTCTCCATTCACCTCTTCTTTTACTTGGCTACACCCAGCATTTATTACTTCATCTTGTTTCTTTTTCATAACTGATTGTGAGATGATCCTGGAAAGGAATTCAGACTCATTTGTTAGGACATTTGCATGTTTTTTTGCCAGCAGAAGTTATCGTTCTACCTGTCTGTGTATCTAAATGATTGCTTTAGAAGCACTCATGGTCATCCCAAAGGTCTGTTATGAGGAGGTGACCTAATTATGATAATCCTGCCCACAAGACTGTCCTGATCTCTTTCTGAGTCGAAGCAAACAAGAGCTACAGTTTACAAGGGATTGTCTACTAGAAAATTAAGTTATCCTTGAATTTTGCTATTTCTCTTTGTGGACAATCTGTCCTGGGTTCAGCAGTAGCAGTAATTTTTCTCTTTCTTAGTAGCAGGCGCAGTGCTGTGGTTTTGACTTTCAGCCTGGGAACAGTGCTGATACCACTGATGTTTTCAGTTGCTGGTCAGAATGCTTACTCTGACCAAGGACTTTGTGAGTCTCATGCTCTGCCAGCGAGGAGGGGAAGCCAGCAGGAAGCAGAGACAGGACACCTGACCCAAGCTAGCCAAAGAGGTATTCCATAGCACAGCACGTCATGCCCAGGATGTAGAACTGGGGCAGTTACCCGCAAGGGCTAGATCACTGATTGGTCGGGCTGGGTATCGATCAGTGGGTGGTGAGCGGTTGTATTCTCTCCCATCATTATTTCCCTTATCATTATTATTACTGGTGGTAGCAGTAGTGATTTGTGTCATATATATATATAGTGAGGGAGCGTGTCTTAAACCACAACAGTTCTCTTTGGCGCCCAATGTGGGGCATGAAGGGTTGAGATAATAACAGATCTGACCAGAGCGTGTCTAATTGTATTTGTGATAAGCATTCATTGTTTTGCAGTAATAGTCACTCATCGCAATGCTGATTTATTGGCTCTCAAAGTTGTTGCTCTTGATCTCACAATTTCAGCATGTGGTACCTTACTTACAGCCAGTATTTGCTGTGTTAGTGTTAATCGGCTGGGAGGCTTGGGCTAAAGTTTTTGTTTCACTGTACTTTATGGTAATGACTTGTAATACACAGTATCACAGTATCACAGTATGCTAGAGATTGGAAGGGACCTCGAAAGATCATCTAGTCCAATCCCCCTGCCGGAGCAGGAACACCTAGATAATGTTACACAGGAATGTGTCCAGGCGGGTTTTGAATGTCTCCAGGGAAGGAGACTCCACAACCTCCCTGGGCAGCCTGTGTTCTGTCACCCTCACTGAGAAGAAGTTTCTTCTCAAGTTTAAGTGGAACCTCTTGTGCTCCAGTTTGTACCCATTACCCCTTGTCCTATCATTGTTTGCCACTGAGTAGAGCCTGGCTCCATCCTCGTGACACTCCCCCTTTATATATTTATATACACTAATAAGGTCACCCCTCAGTCTCCTCTTCTCCAAACTATAGAGACCCAGCTCCCTCAGTCTTTCCTCATAAGGGAGATGCTCCACTCCCTTAATCATCTTCGTTGCCCTGTGCTGGACTCTCTCCAGCAGCTCCCTGTCCTTCTTGAACTGAGGGGCCCAGAACTGGACACAATATTCCAGATGCGGCCTCAGACTCATACAATAGACTTATACAATAGACTCATTGATCATGAAACTGATCTGGCTTGCTCCCGGTGTGGTCACTACCTCCATACTTTATATACTATAATAGGAGTGAATAGCAATTCCCCTTTTTTTTTCCCTCTTTGGGTGGTCAGCCTATGAGGGATACATTCCCACACACCCAAGTGACCAGTACAGCAGCTACTCAGACTCTGACTACAACAGATAACGCAGCTACCCCAACCCCAAACACAGCAGCTACACCAACCCCAGGGACAAGTGCAGCAGCTACTCAGACTCTGACTACAACAGATAACGCAGCTACACCAGCCCCAAGCACAGCAGCTACACCAACCCCAGCGACAAGTACAGCAGCTACTCAAACTCTGACTGCAGCAGACAGCTCAGCTACTCCAGCTCCAAGTACAGCAGCTATACCAGCCCCAGTGACAAGTACAGCAGCATCATTTGAGAATACTGAAGGTTTTGAATGGCCTTTGGGTACTCTTGAGGCTTGCCTGCTGGTTGTGATGGGGATCAGCATGTTGGCACAGAGTGTGTTTTACTCACGATCATTTTGTCTGATCTCCAAAGTTAAGCGGAGTCGGGTTTGGGTCTTGTCTAGGGTTAGACAACGATATAAAGGGACCAAGAGATTTTTCCTGGGCTGGACAGTCATGAGTGGCAGGGTGTGCAGGACAGTATGGGCAAGTATCTAGTCCACTGGGCCCCTCCAGTGCTTTGGAAGCGTCAGAGATGGAAGGCAGCTGTATGGAGTCCCCAACGACAAGTTGCAGAAACTGCTGAAGGAGAGGGTGAATTATTTTGAGCCTGGTGGGCCCATGATGTGGCATTTCATGACACGGACTCAAGCTGATGCAGAGACTCAAATCCTCATTTATTACCTTGAAGCCTTTTTTATCCTGTTGTTCGGTACTTTCCCAACCTGCACATACATACAACGTTCAATCTCATTGGCCACTGTGAAACTCTCCAGGCAAATAGTCCAATCACAATGTTACAGACCCTTTCACAAACCCCACATCCTCTGGCCTCCAACTGAGATTCCAGCTGCAACTACATCCTGGCCCATCCTCCCAAGGCTTGCTTGTTTACCTTCCCTGTCTTTCAACATTCCAACTCATCACCCCAGGGCTTGTCAAGCACCAAGGCCTCAGAGCTCATTCCCAAACTGTTCACCTTCACTCCCCACACATGACACCGCAGTCAACCAGGGCAGAGAAGCAACATATAAATGGACTCATGATTGAGGGGTGGACTTAGCAATGGACACTATTGCCTGGATTATTCACGAGTGTGAACACTGCACACAGCCTCTCCTGCTCTGAAAGACTGTTACAAGAGATGGAGCCCGACATCATGGACCGGATGGACTCAGCAGCTTTATAAGCATTGGTCTATGCACTAAGTAATGACCTCTCTCTCCCTCTCTGTGTGGATGTATATATAAGTATATATATGAGATAAGAGTGATGGTATATTGAAAATGTGGGATCTGAGCATGACGTGAATGGTATGGAATAATGGGTGGATGCTGTCCAGGGTTCAGCAGTAGCAGTCATTTTTCTCTTTCTTAGTAGCTGGTGCAGTGCTGTGGTTTTGACTTTCAGCCTGGGAACAGCGCTGATAACACCAATGTTTTTAGTTGCTGGTCAGAATGCTTACTCTGACCAAGGACTTTGTGAGTCGCATGCTCTGCCAGCGAGGAGGGGAAGCCAGCAGGAAGCAGAGACAGGACACCTGACCCAAACTAGCCAAAGAGGTATTCCATAGCACAGCACGTCATGCCCAGGATGTAGAACTGGGGCAGTTACCCAGAAGGGCTAGATCCCTGCTAGGTCGGACTGGGTATCTGTAGGTGGGTCGTGAGCGGTTGTATTCTCTCCCATTGTTACTTCCCTTATCATTATTATTATTGGTGGTAGCAGTAGTGATTTTTGTTATACTTTAGTTACTGGACTGTTCTTATCTCAACCCGTAGGAGTTACATTCTTTCGATTCTCCTCTCCATCCCTCAGGGAGCTGGGGGGGGGAGGAAAGGCAGGGGAGTGAGAGAGCGGGCTGCATGGCTGATTTGCCGACTGGGCTTAAACCACGACAGTTCTTTTGTGTTCTTAGTTACCAGACTTTTCTTATCTCAATCCGTGGGAGTTACATTCGTTTGATTCTCCTCCCCATCCCTCTGGGAGTGGGGTGGAGAAAGGGGTGGAGGGAGCAAGAGTGGCTTAAACCACAACACTGTGCAAACCTCTTCAGCCCTGAAGAAACTAAGGCTTTATTGCTACCCTAAAATTTGAGGTAGAATGGAGTAGGTGTGTGGCTTTTTAGATTCTCATACAGTATGTGTAGATCTGTCTTATGATAAGAAATTCAGCCACTATCCACTCTAATTAAGAAGGTGTCATCCAAGATCCCATTTAACTCTGAGACTAGAACATCCATCTGTCAGGTAGTCATCTTTCTGAGTACAGTTATCTCTACAAATGATCTAAGCCAGCATGAGTTTTACTCATGCTTCAAAAGCCTGAGTAAAAGTTTTAATCAACTGATAGCCTTTGAGGACAGGCATTCCTATGGCAATTCTGCATTCCTTCCATATAATCATAGAATCGTACAACAGTTAGGGTTGGAAAGGACATTAAGAGCATTAAATTCCAGCCCCCCTGCCATGGGTAGGGACACCTCCCACTAAACCATGTCACCCAAAGCTCTGTCCAACCTGGCCTTGAACACTGCCAGGCAGGGAGCATTCACAGCTTCCCTGGCCAACCCATTTTATCAAAGAATAGTTAGGGTTGGAAAGGACCTTAAGATCATCTAGTTCCAACCCCTGTTATGAGAAGTTCCAACTCCTCCTGCTCCTGGGCTAGACATCATTCCGGTTCTCTCTAGCAGGTTCTTCATTGCAAGGTACAACAGGCTGAAGGTATCTGGAGATACCTTCCAGTATCTGAAGGGGGCTTATGAGGATGCTGGGAAGGGACTCTTCATTAGGGACTGTAGTGATAGGACAAGGGGTAATGGGTTAAAACTTAAACAGGGGAAGTTTAGATTGGATATAAGGAAGAAGTTCTTTACTGTTAGGGTGATGAGGCACTGGAAGGGGTTGCCCAGGGAAGCTGTGAATGCTCCATCCCTGGCAGTGTTCAAGGTCAGGTTGGACAGAGCCTTGGGTGACATGGTTTAGTGGGAGGTGTCCCTGCCCATGGCAGGGGGGTTGGAAATGGAGAACTGGATGATCTCAATGTCCTTTCCAACCCTAATGATACTATGATTCTATGGAGTGCACTACAGCTTCAGTTCTAGAACAAACTTGAACAAACTAAGACAGAAGCTAATCCTGATGAGCTCTATTGCTCAAATCTGACTTTGGCAATTTTGCAAATTCTTTTTTATCTACAAGAAAAATAATTTTTCACATTATGCCTCCAGTCTTGCATCTGATGACACCAAATTTAGGAATCTACCCCAGTTTATCCCTGCCTTGACATGTTCTGCCTCACAGCAGTTATGAGTGGTGACTGTCTTTGCTGAACTGATGTCGTTCTTTCAGAAGAAAAGTTTTCTTCAAAAATTATTCTTATATATATATATATACAGAGACAATTCATAATTAAGTTGCCTATCAGACAGAGAACATAACATGAACCAGCTACTATCTAGCCTGGAATCTGAATTAGACTCCAGCAGGCCTTTATTGAGTTCCCTATGTTGGTAACTTCGGAATACTTGCTCAAGAGAGAAATATTTCATAGAATCATAGAATGGTTTTGGTTGGAAAGGTTCTTAAGGTCATCCAGTTCCAATCCCCTGCCATGGCCAGGGATGCCTCACACTAAACCATGTCACCCAAGCCTCTGTCCAACCTGGCCTTGAACACTTCCAGGGATGGAGCACTTACCATTTTTTTGGGCAACCTCTGCCAGGGCCTCACCACTCTCACAGTAAAGAATTTCTTCCTTATATCCAACCTGAACTTCCCCTGTTTCAGTTTGGACCCATCACCCCTTGTCCTATCACTCCAGGCCCTGATGAACCGTCCCTCCCAAGCTCCTGATAGCTACCTTCAGACACTGGAAGGCTGCTATGAGGTCTCCACACAGCCTTCTCTTCTCCAGGCTGAACAGCCCCAACTTTCTCAGCCTGTCTTCATACAGGAGGTGCTCCAGCCCCTGATCATCCTCGTGGCCTCCTCTGGACTTATTCCAACAGCTCCATGTCATTCTTGTGTTCAGGACACCAGAACTGCAAACCACAGTTTCAAATGAAGTCACATGTTTCTAACCTTCCTCTTCAATGATGGGAGAAGAGGGAATAAAGTGAACAGAACCTCAAAATGACCAAGACATAACCTGAGCTCATCGGCAGCTTCTCCATTCACCTCTTCTTTTACTTGGCTACACCCAGCATTTATTACTTCATCTTGTTTCTTTTTCAGTGTTCAAGGCCAGCTTGGACAGAGGCTTGGGTGACATGGTTAAGTGTGAGGTGTCCCTGCCCATGGGAGGGGGGTTGGAACTAGGTGATCTTAAGGTCCTTTCCAATCCTTTAAAGGTGATCTTTAATGCTCCCTTCCAACCCAAACCATTCCATGATTCTCTGAAGAATTTCCTAACAAACATTTCCATAAGCAGTGAGCTGACACCTCAATGAAGTCAACTGAGCGAGCTGATTCGAGAGCCACTTCTCCCCAGTTTAAAGACCCAGTTCATCATGGCTCTAAGTTCTGACACTGAGAACAGGAAGAATAGAGGTTCATGGTTGAGAACAAGAAAAAAATGTCTAGTGAAGCTACTATCCCACCCCTTGTTACTGCAATTAGCTTTGCCCAGCTCCTGAGTTTCTATGCCAGAAGACACACACACGCTGCTGGTCTGCGCTGAGTCTGCAGCTGTTGCCTGGTGAAGAGATTCCAGTTGAGAGCTGCCAGTTTCTAGCCATGCAGATAAGCTTCAAGCCAGTGCTCTCCGGAATCCTTCAGTGAACTGAAGGAAAAGAAAGTAAAAAATCACTTATGAGCAGACAATACTCAACTTCATAGGAAGCAATTTAGAATTAAAATGAAGTAAATGGAAAAAACGGATTAAAAACTGGATAGCAAAGTCTGTCTAAAGGGAATGAGTAGAGAGGATTTAATAAGAGAAAACAAATTTGAAAATCTATGTGCCTTTAGAAAAACCAAAATAAACTCTAGGTTTGATCTCTCCATGGAAATAGATTTGAAATGCTGGCTTATGTCTCTTCCTTGCAAGCAAATACAATGCAAAACTATCTTCCTAAGTGATACTTACTGCCAAATATCTGAAAATGCTGTCAGTAAAGTCTTGCTTTTATACTCAATGCCATGCTTCTCACAAAGGGCTTTCACCAGAGGAGCTACTTTGCAGTAGTTGTGTCGAGGCATTGTGGGGAAAAGGCTGCAGAATTGAAGGAGAGGGAGTTACTGTAAGCCTTGGCTTGAATCGTTCTCTGTTCCCTCTGTCCAAAGTAATTCCCTGCCCTCTCCCAGAAGGAGAGCAAAGGGTCTCCTGAGATGCTTTAGTGTGAGACTACATGGCCTTGATGTCTTTTAAGTTCCCCATATTATTCCCACTCTTCTTCCCATAATCATACTCACTGGTGCTCAATTTGGAAGTTGAGGTGCCCAGTGAACCAGTCATTGAACACAGATTGTTTCACGTTGCACGTTGCATGGAGCTGGGAGGAAAAGACACCAAAGAAATACATGATTTAGATTTAATTTATCTTCAAGTCTGGTAACTGAACCCCAGCAATCATTATCCATCCCTATCCAATATAAAGAGCAAGTCAGAGTCAGTGATTATAGCCATGATTGCCCTGAAGAATTAATCAAAGTCTAGATTTAAATGGGTTGTTAGCATATAAGTCAATTTAAATAGCTCTTTGATCAGAAAGAGCAACTTGACTCTCATGCACACAACCCCAACTGTCATTCTTTAAAGAGGTTCTCACATCTTTCACTTGGATGGAAAGAATGGAAAGAAAAGATGCCCGGTTGAGAAACAAAAGCCATTCTTCCGGCCTCCTCCAACTAGTACCATTGGAGTCAGGCACAAAAGGATGAGGGCAAAGGTTTGTGTCCACAGGCTTCATCTCACCTGATTTAGATACCTTTAATCTGAAATCTGCATCTGAGCTCATCACCTTACAGTCAATGGAGAACACCAGTTGCCATTCATCTGATCTGCTTTCAGAGTAAGGTGAATCCTGCTCTAGAAATGGCTCTTTCTCTCCAATGAATAGCATTATACTGCTGGAGGCAGCAAAGACTGGAATCAAGTTATATTAACATACTCACTTTATCAGACCTAAAAATTTATCTTATCTGCACTACAGCTGTAACGTGTAGGGTAAACAATAAAGGAATTCAGTCCCATTTCGGCTTCTCTTCAGTTGGCCTAAAAAGGAGATTGCCTGCTGGATCATCTCTTTTCATAATAAAAAGGGAAAAGCAATGTGAAAAACACATGAAAACTCTTCAGTGAAAAAGTAGGATTTTTTTACTCCCAATGTCCTTTGTTACAACTAAAGTTTTTAAGTGGTTTTACTACTACGGAAATGCCTATTTAACAAAGAGCAAGAGCAAACCTCATTAGCACAGCGTTACAGCCATGAGAATAATAACATTGCCTTTGTCCTGCAATTCAGAACTGCAGACCCTTTCTAGAAAACAGAGATTCTCACCTGAGTAGATGCCCAGTCTTTGTTCGTATCATAATCAATGTGCATTGGAATGTGATTCATCTGTGTCACCCAAGCAAACCAGATACTCTCCAGGCACCTGCACAGATAAACACAGAAACACCACACCTCTAATCCCATCCAAATTTACCATTAAAACACCTTCCTGAATCTCATCTTTAGTGAAAGAGCACTTTTACGCAATTCAGGATTTCCTATATCAAGCGTTTGCCTCCTACGTTTTGGAGTTTCTTTTGACAACCACTCAATTTGTAGCTGCAGATGTCCCTGAGCAGCCACCAGCCCTCCCCTGAATTTCACTCTTTCTTCTGGGCCGCCAATTAGAAAATAAATATAAGTAAATTGTGATGAATACAATTATTTTGCATTTATTTCCACTGAAACTCAATGTTGTTTCCAAGTATTAGTCATGGGGACTCTGGATATGCTGTGTGTTACCTGCACAGCCAGAAGTACATCACAAAATTGTTAAATCCCATCAAAGGAATATACATGAGACCACTTCGGATGTAGAAAGTGACAGTCAATAAAACGTCCTGTAAAACAAAGCAAAACAAGATGAAAATAAGGTTTTGTTGATGAACCCCCTCCACTTCCCTTTACTTGAACTCCAGCATTAAAAATGTTCTTAGTTATTGATCTCCCATTTACCAAGGGGAGGCTCCACACCATCATTCTGCCTCCAGCTGACTGTATCCCTGAAACATCCAACAGCACTCGCGTTACCTTCAGTAACTAAAGACCCACAGACAAACAGCCCTGTTTGGGACAAGGTCTGACAGTCTTCTGTTCACTTTTATTCAGCTACTAAAAGGCTAAATAGCTTCTAGAAAAATCTTCCCAGTCCCATTGACTGCGTTTCTCCTGCAGCAAGCCTAGAATCAGCTTTTTCTCTCCTAACCGCCCCAGTCACTTGAAGTGAATGTTAATATAGCCACAGAGTGGAGGTAGGGTTTGAATGTTCCCTCCAGACATTGCAAGCAGTGCTTACCAACCAGTTTTTCTTCTTGATTGCAATGGAGAATACAGAGAACTGGAGGAAGGGTATAAATGTAAGTGGGGTCAGTACTGAAAGAAGGAATGAAAACAGAAGAGGTTTATCAATTCACTGCATCATAAATATTCCGAATCATAGAACCGTATAATAGTTAGGGCTGGAATGGACCTTAAGGTCATCCGGTTGCAACCCCCCTGCCATGGACAGGGACACCTCACACTAAACCATGTCACCCAAGGCTCTGTCCAACCTGGCCTTGAACACTGCCAAAGCCGGAGCATTCACAGCTTCCCTGGGCAACCCATTCCAGTGCCTCACCACCCCTACAGTAAAGAACTTCTTCCTTATATCCAATCTAAACTTCCCCTGTTTAAGTTTGAACCTATTACCCCTTGTCCTATCACTACAGTCCCTAACAAAGAGTCCCTTCCCAGCAACCTTATAGGGCCCCTTCAGATACTGGAAAGCTGCTATGAGGTGTCCACACAGCCTTCTCTTCTCCAAGTTGAACAGCCCCAAGTTTCTCAGCCTGTCCTCACTATTCTTCTGTAAGAAGAAAGATTCTCTTTCCAGTGGAAACAAAAGTGCTCTCTTCCATTTACACCAACTTTCACATCGCAGAATATTCTCTTCCTCTTTTCACATCACCACTTCATTTCTTTCCCAACACTTTCATCCGTACACTTGATTCACCCCTATATGGTACCTAACACCACATAATCCTAAGAGAGATATAAGGGGCAATAACTTGTCATGTGAACCTTCTTTGGTGTGAACAAAACATCTGGGAGCTGTGACTTCAATGGCAGTATCTTTAAAACCTTTAGTTTGGGAAGGAGATGGATATTTAGGTGAAGTTCTACAGCACTGCAAAGAAGGATGAAATACTCACAGATGAAGTACATATGCTGATAATTGTAAGGCATGAACTTCTTCTTCTTTTTTCCAAGCTGAAAGATGAAAAGACATTGCAATGGGCCACTTGGAGACCTGAGATCCTTCAGGAGGTATTTTAGATTCCTGCTTAATGAACACAGTGAGAACTACCTCTTAATTTCTCTAATTCAACCCCTCTTGAAAAGCAGGTACTCAAGTTCCAAAGCAAGAGAGAGAAGCAGGTTTCCTTTCAGCCTCTGTATCTAGATATCAATCTTATGTCAATGTCAGAACAAAGCCATTTTTTAAGAGGGCTCCAAAATTCATGGCAGGATACAAAAATGCTCAAGAATCAATATTACACCTCACTCTGCAGCTTCCTGTCATTAAAATCTTTGTTTCTCCAAACATGCCCATGCTCACCTCCACAGAGAGGGTCTTTCCCAAGCTGAAGA
>NW_026635087.1:0-1448 GCF_028554395.1 Pezoporus wallicus | reverse complement strand
TTTCCTCCTGGCTCTTCGACTGTGGGAGCAGACGGCAACCGTTCGTGCTCTACTCACTGTGCTGCTGGGCAGCCGAGAGCAAGCTCCGAAGAGGGTGCATTCAAATGGACCTTTAGGTATGAAAGCGAGGAGCGACAGCAATGATGGTGACACCGTTGCAAAGCTGACTGTGTGCTGAAGATGCCCAGCACATGCTTTCCCTCCTGGCTCTTCGACTGTGGGAGCAGACGGCAACGTTCGTGCTCTACTCACTGTGCTGCTGGGCAGCCGAGAGCAAGCTCAGGAGGGTGCATTCAAATGGACCTTTAGGTATGAAAGTGAGGAGCGACAGCAATGATGGTGACACCGTTGCAAAGCTGACTGTGTGCTGAAGATGCCCAGCACATGCTTTCCCTCCTGGCTCTTCGACTGTGGGAGCAGACGGCAACTGTTCGTGCTCTACTCACTGTGCTGCTGGGCAGCCGAGAGCAAGCTCCGAAGAGGGTGCATTCAAATGGACCTTTAGGTATGAAAGGGAGCGACAGCAATGATGGTGACACCGTTGCAAAGCTGACTGTGTGCTGAAGATGCCCAGCACATGCTTTCCCTCCTGGCTCTTCGGCGCTGGGAGCAGAGGCCAGACGTTCGTGCACTAATCGCTGAGCTTCTGGGCAGCTGAGAAGCAGCTTTGGAGAGGTTGCATTCAAATGTACTTTTAGGTATGAAACCGAGGAGTGACAGCAATAATGGTGACAGCATTGCAAAGCTGACTGTGTAACCCTAACCCTAACCCCCTAACCCTAACCCTAACCCTAACCCTAACCCTAACCCTAACCCTAACCCTAACCCTAACCCTAACCCTAACCCCCTAACCCTACCCCTAACCCTAACCCTAACCCTAAACCTAACCATAACCCTAAGCCTAACCCTAACCCCTAACCCTAACCCTAACCCTAACCCTAACCCAAACCCCTAACCCTAACCCTAACCCCTAACCCTAACCCTAACCCTAACCCTAACCCTAAGCTTTCACCAGCTTTCCCTCCTGGCTCTTCGATTGTGGGAGCAGACGGCAACTGTTCGTGCTCTACTCACTGTGCAGCTGGGCAGCCGAGCAAGCTCCGAAGAGGGTGCATTCAAATGGACCTTTAGGTATGAAAGCGAGGAGCGACAGCAATGATGGTGACACCGTTGCAAAGCTGACTGTGTGCTGAAGATGCCCAGCACATGCTTTCCCTCCTGGCTCTTCGTTTGTGGGAGCAGACGGCCAGACGTTCGTGCACTAATCGTTGTGCCCCTGGGCAGCCGAGATCAAGCTTCGGAGAGGTTGCATTCAAATGGACTTTTAAGTATGAAAGCGAGGAGCGACAGCAATGATGGTGACACCGTTGCAAAGCTGACTGTGTGCTGAAGATGCCCAGCACATGCTTTCCCTCCTGGCTCTTCGGCTCTGGGAGCAGAGGCCAGGC
>NW_026635086.1:0-14887 GCF_028554395.1 Pezoporus wallicus | reverse complement strand
TCCCCTTTTCTAACCCTTTTTTGTCAAATTCCAGCCCTTTGGAAGACATTTTTTTCCTTTTCTAACCTATTTTTGTCCTTTTCTAACTATTTTTTAGCAGTTTTTTCCCTTTTCCAACCCATTTTTGCCCATTTCTAAGTCATTTGAATGCTTGCTTTATTTAATTTTTCTAACCGATTTTTCTCAATTTCTATCCTTTTTAAGCAGGTTTTTTCCTTTTCTAACCCATTTTTCTCAATTTCTAACCCTTTTAATTCGTTCACTCACCCCCCCCCCTTCTCTCCCTCCCCCTACTCCCGGAGGGACGGAGAGGAGAATCGAAAAGAATGCAACTCCCACGGGTTGAGATAAGAACAGTTTAGTAACTAAGGTATAACACAGATCACTACTGCTACCACCAATTATAATAATTATAAAGGAAATAACAAGGGAAGAGAATACAACACTTCAGCACCAGCTGACCGACAACTCGCCCCCCAAGCCCGACCAAGCCCCGACCCATACCTCCTCCAACCCTGCAGTCCCTCTGCCCTTCCGGCTAACTCCCAGTTACATCCTGGGCATGATGTGCTGCGGTATGGAATACCTCTTTGGTCAATTTGGGTCAGGTGTCCTGTCTCTGCTTCCTCCTAGCTTCCCCTCCTCCCTGGCAGAGCATGAGGCTCACAAAGTCCTTGGCCAAACCAAAACATCGCTATCAGCTCTGTTCCCGAGCTGAAAGTCAAAACACTGCACTGCACCAGCTACCAAGGAGGAGAAACATGACTGCTACTGCTGAACCCAGGACATTATCCACCCCTTATTCCATACCATTCACGTCATGCATCCCACATTTCAATATACCATCACTCTTATCTCAGTGCACTCTTATCTAAGTGCATGGACCAGTCCCTATAAAGCTGCTGAGTCCATCTGGTCCCTGATGTCAGGCTCCATCTCTTGTAACAGTCTTCCAGAGCAGGAGAGACTGTGTGCAGTGTTCACACTCGTGAATAACCTGGGCAATAGTATCCATTGCTAAGTCCACCCCTCGATCATGAGTCCATCTTTTTTGCATCTCTGCTGTGATGGCTGAAGTGCCATTTTTGTCCATTTCTAATTCACTGTCCCCTTAAGCAGTTTCTGCAGCTTTTGCTAAGCAATTTTTGCCTTTTCACCTCCCTTTGAAACTTTTAAAGCCATTTTTGGGGCCCATTTCTAGATCTTTGCCAATACTTCACACACACCCTTTTAAGCCACTTTTGACTGTCCAGCCTTGGGGAAACCTTTGCCCCCTTTTTTCCTGTTTTCAGTCAAGCCCATTTCTAACTTTTGAGATCCAAAATTTTGTGCATTTCTGCTGATCCCCATCACAATTTTAAGCCATTTTCCCCTTTAACCCTTTTTTGTCAAATTCGATGCTGCTGTACTTGTCACTTGGTGTAGCCTGTGCTTGCCGGCTCTCCCACCGCCAGCTTTCTTTTCCTGAGTCCAGCTTTCCTCCTCTGCCTTGCTGGGAAGTGCTTTTTTCTCCTGCATCCTCCTTTTTCGGCCGGCTTTTCTCGGCCGTTTGAATGGGCTTGCCGTGGGGCTTTTCCTCCGCATTTTCTCAATTTCTATCTTTTTTAAGCAGTTTTTTTTCCTTTTCTAACCCATTTTTCACAATTTCTAACCCTTTTAAAGCCATTCGTTCCTTTTCTAAGCCTTTTTGTCAAATTCCAACCCTTTGGTGCCCGGGGCCTTTTCCCGTGCCGGTTTTTGTGAATTTCAAAAAGAACTTTCTGGTTTAACCCATTTTAAGCCATTTTCCCCTTTTCTAACCCTTTTTTGTCAAATTCCAGCCCTTTGCAAGACATTTTTTTCCTTTTCTAACCCATTTTTGTCAAATTCCAGCCCTTTGGAAGACATTTTTTTCCTTTTCTAACCCATTTTTGCCCATTTCTAAGTCGTTTGAATGCTTGCTTTATTTAACTTTTCTAACCCATTTTCTCAATTTCTATCTTTTTTAAGCAGTTTTTTTTCCTTTTCTAACCCATTTTTCTCAATTTCTAACCCTTTAAAAGCCATACTTTCCTTTTCTAAGCTGTTTTTGTCAAATTCCAACCCTTTGTAAGGCTTTTTTTTCTTTTGTGACCCTTTTTTGTCAATTTCTAACCATTTTTTAGAAGTTTTTTCCTTTTCTAACCCCTTTTTGCCCATCTCTAAGTCGTTTGAAGCCTTTTTTTCATTTCCTTTTCTGAACCATTTTTGTCCATTTCTCAACGCTTTTAAGCAGTGTTTGGCTATTTCTAAGCAATTTTTGCCTTTTCAATCCCCTTTGAAACTAATTTAAAGCCATTTTTGGACATTTCTATCGTATCTTTGGCAAATTTCGAAGGGTTTTAAGCCAGTTTTTTCCTTTTCTTATTAGTTTTTGCCCCATTTTTTTCCCTGTTTTCAGTCATTTTTGGCCATTTCTAACCCATTTTGTGAATTTTTAACCCGTTTTCAGCCATTTTCTTCTTTCTAACTCATTTTTTGTCAAATTCCAGCCCTTTGGAAGCCGTTTTTTCCTTTTCTAACCCATTTCTGTCCTTTTCTAACTATTTTTTAGCAGTTTTTTTCCTTTATCCAACCCATTTTTGCCCATTTCTAAGTCGTTTGAATGCTTGCTTTATTTAACTTTTCTAACCCATTTTCTCAATTTCTATCTTTTTTAAGCAGTTTTTTTTTCCTTTTCTAACCCATTTTTCTCAATTTCTAACCCTTTTAAAGCCATTCATTCCTTTTCTAAGCCGTTTTTGTCAAATTCCAACCCTTTGTAAGGCTTTTTTTTCTTTTGTGACCCTTTTTTGTCAATTTCTAACCATTTTTTAGAAGTTTTTTCCTTTTCTAACCCTTTTTTGCCCATCTCTAAGTCGTTTGAAGCCTTTTTTTCATTTCCTTTTCTAAACCATTTTTGTCCATTTCTCAATGCTTTCAAGCCGTGTTTGGCTATTTCTAAGCAATTTTTGCCTTTTCAATCCCCTTTGTGCCCATTTGAAACTCATTTAAAGCCATTTTTGGCCATTTCTATCGTATCTTTGGCAAGTTTCAAAAGGTTCTAAGCCATTTTTCTCTTTTTCTTACTGGGTTTTGCCCCATTTTTTCCTGTTTTCAGTCATTTTTGGCCATTTCTAACCCATTTTTGTGCATTTCTAACCCATTTTAAGCCATTTTCCCCTTTTCTAACCCTTTTTTGTCAAATTCCAGCCCTTTGGAAGACATTTTTTTCCTTTTCTAACCCATTTTTGTCCTTTTCTAAGTCGTTTGAATGCTTGCTTTGTTTAACTTTTCTAACCCATTTTCTCAATTTCTATCTTTTTTAAGCAGTTTTTTTTTCCTTTTCTAACCCATTTTTCTCAATTTCTAACCCTTTTAAAGCCATTCATTCCTTTTCTAAGCCGTTTTTGTCAAATTCCAACCCTAATGGAAATAAAATAAGGGTTAGTAATGGCCAAAAGTGGCTTAAAACATATTAGAAAGTAACAAGAATGCATAGCAAACGGGGGAAAAACTTGTTTAAATTTTATAGAAATGGGGAAAAATTAGCAATAAAAAAAAAAAAAGCTTACAAGGGGTTGAAACGTGGCAAAAATAGGATAGAAACTGCCAAAAATGGATTAAAAGGGGTTAGAACTTGACAAAAATGGGTTAGGAAAGGGGAAAAATAACTTAAAAATGGTTAGAAATTGAGAAATTTGGGTTAGGAAAAGAAACCAAAAAATGCTTAAAACGACTTAGAAAATGGAAATAAAAAAAGGGTTAGCAATGGCCAAAAGTGGCTTAAAACGTCTAAAAAAGTAACAAGAATGCATAGCAAACAGGGGGAAAACCGGTTTAAATTTGATAGAAATGGGGAAAAATGGGTTAGAAATGAGCGAAAAACTCTGAAACCAGGAAAGAATTGGGCAAAAATTAGCAAGGAAAGGAAAAAAAAAAAAGCTTAAAATGGGTTGAAACGTGGCAAAAATAGGATAGAAACTGCCAAAAATGGATTAAAAGGGGTTAGAACTTGACAAAAGTGGGTTAGGAAAGGGGAAAAAAAACTTAAAAATGGTTAGAAATTGAGAAATATGGGTTAGGAAAAGAAACCAAAAAATGCTTAAAACGACTTAGAAAATGGAAATAAAAAAAGGGTTAGTAATGGCCAAAAGTGGCTTAAAACGTTTAAGAAAGTAACAAGAATGCATAGCAAACGGGGGAAAACTGGTTTCAATTTGATAGAAATGGGGAAAAATGGGTTAGAAATGAGCGAAAAACTCTGAAACCAGGAAAGAATTGGGCAAAAATTAGCAAGAAAAGAAAAAAAAAAAGCTTACAAGGGGTTGAAACGTGGCAAAAATAGGATAGAAACTGCCAAAAATGGATTAAAAGGGGTTAGAACTTGACAAAAATGGGTTAGGAAAGGGGAAAAATAACTTAAAAATGGTTAGAAATTGAGAAATTTGGGTTAGGAAAAGAAACCAAAAAATGCTTAAAACGACTTAGAAAATGGAAATAAAAAAAGGGTTAGCAATGGCCAAAAGTGGCTTAAAACGTTTAAGAAAGTAACAAGAATGCATAGCAAACGGGGGAAAAACTGGTTTAAATTTGATAGAAATGGGGAAAAATGGGTTAGAAATGAGCGAAAAACTCTGAAACCAGGAAAGAATTGGGCAAAAATTAGCAAGGAAAAAAAAAAAAAAAGCTTAAAAGGGGTTGAAACGTGGCAAAAATAGGATAGAAACTGCCAAAAATGGATTAAAAGGGGTTAGAACTTGACAAAAGTGGGTTAGGAAAGGGGAAAAATAACTTAAAAATGGTTAGAAATTGAGAAATTTGGGTTAGGAAAAGAAACCAAAAAATGCTTAAAACGACTTAGAAAATGGAAATAAAAAAAGGGTTAGTAATGGCCAAAAGTGGCTTAAAACATATTTGAAAGTAACAAGAATGCATAGCAAACGGGGGGAAAACTGGTTTCAATTTGATAGAAATGGGGAAAAATGGGTTAGAAATGAGCGAAAAACTCTGAAACCAGGAAAGAATTGGGCAAAAATTAGCATGGAAAAAAAAAAAAAAAAAAACTTAAAACGGGTTGAAATGTGGCAAAAATAGGATAGAAACTGCCAAAAATGGATTAAAAGGGGTTAGAACTTGACAAAAGTGGGTTAGGAAAGGGGAAAAATAACTTAAAAATGGTTAGAAATTGAGAAATTTGGGTTAGGAAAAGAAACCAAAAAATGCTTAAAACGACTTAGAAAATGGAAATAAAAAAAGGGTTAGTAATGGCCAAAAGTGGCTTAAAACGTTTAAGAAAGTAACAAGAATGCATAGCAAACGGGGGAAAAACTGGTTTAAATTTGATAGAAATGGGGAAAAATGGGTTAGAAATGAGCCAAAAACTCTGAAACCAGGAAAGAATTGGGCAAAAATTAGCAAGAAAATTAAAAAAAAGCTTACAAGGGGTTGAAACGTGGCAAAAATAGGATAGAAACTGGCAAAAATGGATTAAAAGGGGTTAGAACTTGACAAAAGTGGGTTAGGAAAGGGGAAAAATAACTTAAAAATGGTTAGAAATTGAGAAATTTGGGTTAGGAAAAGAAACCAAAAAATGCTTAAAACGACTTAGAAAATGGAAATAAAAAAAGGGTTAGTAATGGCCAAAAGTGGCTTAAAACGTTTAAGAAAGTAACAAGAATGCATAGCAAACGGGGGAAAAACTGGTTTCAATTTGATAGAAATGGGGAAAAATGGGTTAGAAATGAGGGAAAAACTCTGAAACCAGGAAAGAATTGGGCAAAAATTAGCAAGAAAATTAAAAAAAAGCTTACAAGGGGTTGAAACGTGGCAAAAATAGGATAGAAACTGCCAAAAATGGATTAAAAGGGGTTAGAACTTGACAAAAGTGGGTTAGGAAAGGGGAAAAATAACTTAAAAATGGTTAGAAATTGAGAAATTTGGGTTAGGAAAAGAAACCAAAAAAAAAATGCTTAAAACGACTTAGAAAATGGAAATAAAAAAAGGGTTAGTAATGGCCAAAAGTGGCTTAAAACGTTTAAGAAAGTAACAAGAATGCATAGCAAACGGGGGGAAAACTGGTTTCAATTTGATAGAAATGGGGAAAAATGGGTTAGAAATGAGCGAAAAACTCTGAAACCAGGAAAGAATTGGGCAAAAATTAGCAAGGAAAAAAAAAAAAAAAAAGCTTAAAAGGGGTTGAAACGTGGCAAAAATAGGATAGAAACTGCCAAAAATGGATTAAAAGGGGTTAGAACTTGACAAAAGTGGGTTAGGAAAGGGGAAAAATAACTTAAAAATGGTTAGAAATTGAGAAATTTGGGTTAGGAAAAGAAACCAAAAAATGCTTAAAACGACTTAGAAAATGGAAATAAAAAAAGGGTTAGTAATGGCCAAAAGTGGCTTAAAACGTTTAAGAAAGTAACAAGAATGCATAGCAAACGGGGGGAAAACTGGTTTCAATTTGATCGAAATGGGGAAAAATGGGTTATAAATGAGCGAAAAACTCTGAAACCAGGAAAGAATTGGGCAAAAATTAGCAAGGAAAAAAAAAAAAGCTTACAAGGCATTGAAACGTGGCAAAAATAGGATAGAAACTGCCAAAAATGGATTAAAAGGGGTTAGAACTTGACAAAAATGGGTTAGGAAAGGGGAAAAATAACTTAAAAATGGTTAGAAATTGAGAAATTTGGGTTAGGAAAAGAAACCAAAAAATGCTTAAAACGACTTAGAAAATGGAAATAAAAAAAGGGTTAGTAATGGCCAAAAGTGGCTTAAAACGTTTAAGAAAGTAACAAGAATGCATAGCAAACGGGGGAAAAACTGGTTTCAATTTGATAGAAATGGGGAAAAATGGGTTAGAAATGAGCGAAAAACTCTGAAACCAGGAAAGAATTGGGCAAAAATTAGCAAGAAAAGAAAAAAAAAGCTTAAAAGGGGTTGAAACGTGGCAAAAATAGGATAGAAACTGCCAAAAATGGTTTAAAAGGGGTTAGAACTTGACAAAAGTGGGTTAGGAAAGGGGAAAAATAACTTAAAAATGGTTAGAAATTGAGAAATTTGGGTTAGGAAAAGAAACCAAAAAATGCTTAAAACGACTTAGAAAATGGAAATAAAAAAAGGGTTAGCAATGGCCAAAAGTGGCTTAAAACGTTTAAGAAAGTAACAAGAATGCATAGCAAACGGGGGGAAAACTGGTTTAAATTTGATAGAAATGGGGAAAAATGGGTTAGAAATGAGCGAAAAACTCTGAAACCAGGAAAGAATTGGGCAAAAATTAGCAAGGAAAAAAAAAAAAAAAGCTTAAAAGGGGTTAAACGTGGCAAAAATAGGATAGAAACTGCCAAAAATGGATTAAAAGGGGTTAGAACTTGACAAAAATGGGTTAGGAAAGGGGAAAAATAACTTAAAAATGGTTAGAAATTGAGAAATATGGGTTAGGAAAAGAAACCAAAAAATGCTTAAAACGACTTAGAAAATGGAAATAAAAAAAGGGTTAGTAATGGCCAAAAGTGGCTTAAAACGTTTAAGAAAGTAACAAGAATGCATAGCAAACGGGGGGAAAAAAGCAGGTTTAAATTTGATAGAAATGGGGAAAAATGGGTTAGAAATGAGCGAAAAACTCTGAAACCAGGAAAGAATTGGGCAAAAATTAGCATGGAAAAAAAAAAAACTTAAAAGGGGTTGAAACGTGGCAAAAATAGGATAGAAACTGCCAAAAATGGATTAAAAGGGGTTAGAACTTGACAAAAGTGGGTTAGGAAAGGGGAAAAATAACTTAAAAATGGTTAGAAATTGAGAAATTTGGGTTAGGAAAAGAAACGAAAAAATGCTTAAAACGACTTAGAAAATGGAAATAAAAAAAGGGTTAGCAATGGCCAAAAGTGGCTTAAAACGTTTAAGAAAGTAACAAGAATGCATAGCAAACAGGGGGAAAAACTGGTTTAAATTTGATAGAAATGGGGAAAAATGGGTTAGAAATGAGCGAAAAACTCTGAAACCAGGAAAGAATTGGGCAAAAATTAGCATGGGAAAAAAAAAAAAGCTTAAAAGGGTTTGAAACGTGGCAAAAATAGGATAGAAACTGCCAAAAATGGATTAAAAGGGGTTAGAACTTGACAAAAATGGGTTAGGAAAGGGGAAAAATAACTTAAAAATGGTTAGAAATTGAGAAATTTGGGTTAGGAAAAGAAACCAAAAAATGCTTAAAACGACTTAGAAAATGGAAATAAAAAAAGGGTTAGTAATGGCCAAAAGTGGCTTAAAACGTTTAAGAAAGTAACAAGAATGCATAGCAAACAGGGGAAAAACTGGTTTAAATTTGATAGAAATGGGGAAAAATGGGTTAGAAATGAGCGAAAAACTCTGAAACCAGGAAAGAATTGGGCAAAAATTAGCAAGGAAAAAAAAAAAAAAAGCTTAAAAGGAGTTTAAACGTGGCAAAAATAGGATAGAAACTGCCAAAAATGGATTAAAAGGGGTTAGAACTTGACAAAAATGGGTTAGGAAAGGGGAAAAATAACTTAAAAATGGTTAGAAATTGAGAAATATGGGTTAGGAAAAGAAACCAAAAAATGCTTAAAACGACTTAGAAAATGGAAATAAAAAAAGGGTTAGTAATGGCCAAAAGTGGCTTAAAACGTTTAAGAAAGTAACAAGAATGCATAGCAAACGGGGGGAAAAAAGCAGTTTAAATTTGATAGAAATGGGGAAAAATGGGTTAGAAATGAGCGAAAAACTCTGAAACCAGGAAAGAATTGGGCAAAAATTAGCAAGGAAAAAAAAAAAAGCTTAAAAGGGTTGAAACGTGGCAAAAATAGGATAGAAACTGCCAAAAATGGATTAAAAGGGGTTAGAACTTGACAAAAGTGGGTTAGGAAAGGGGAAAAATAACTTAAAAATGGTTAGAAATTGAGAAATTTGGGTTAGGAAAAGAAACCAAAAAATGCTTAAAACGACTTAGAAAATGGAAATAAAAAAAGGGTTAGTAATGGCCAAAAGTGGCTTAAAACGTTTAAGAAAGTAACAAGAATGCATAGCAAACGGGGGAAAAACTGGTTTAAATTTGATAGAAATGGGGAAAAATGGGTTAGAAATGAGCGAAAAACTCTGAAACCAGGAAAGAATTGGGCAAAAATTAGCAAGGAAAAAAAAAAGCTTA
Organism: Pezoporus wallicus; assembly: GCF_028554395.1. NCBI lineage: Eukaryota > Metazoa > Chordata > Aves > Psittaciformes > Psittacidae > Pezoporus > Pezoporus wallicus. The sequence goes on along the minus strand of NW_026635086.1, from coordinate 5,730 downwards.
AAAGGGGTTTAAACGTGGCAAAAATAGGATAGAAACTGCCAAAAATGGATTAAAAGGGGTTAGAACTTGACAAAAGTGGGTTAGGAAAGGGGAAAAATAACTTAAAAATGGTTAGAAATTGAGAAATATGGGTTAGGAAAAGAAACCAAAAAATGCTTAAAACGACTTAGAAAATGGAAATAAAAAAAGGGTTAGCAATGGCCAAAAGTGGCTTAAAACGTTTAAGAAAGTAACAAGAATGCATAGCAAACGGGGGGAAAAAAGCGGTTTAAATTTGATAGAAATGGGGAAAAATGGGTTAGAAATGAGGGAAAAACTCTGAAACCAGGAAAGAATTGGGCAAAAATTAGCAAGGAAAAAAAAAAAAAGCTTAAAAGGGGTTGAAACGTGGCAAAAATAGGATAGAAACTGCCAAAAATGGATTAAAAGGGGTTAGAACTTGACAAAAGTGGGTTAGGAAAGGGGAAAAATAACTTAAAAATGGTTAGAAATTGAGAAATTTGGGTTAGGAAAAGAAACCAAAAAATGCTTAAAACGACTTAGAAAATGGAAATAAAAAAAGGGTTAGCAATGGCCAAAAGTGGCTTAAAACGTTTAAGAAAGTAACAAGAATGCATAGCAAACGGGGGAAAAACTGGTTTAAATTTGATAGAAATGGGGAAAAATGGGTTAGAAATGAGCGAAAAACTCTGAAACCAGGAAAGAATTGGGCAAAAATTAGCAAGAAAAAAAAAAAAAGCTTAAAAGGGGTTTAAACGTGGCAAAAATAGGATAGAAACTGCCAAAAATGGATTAAAAGGGGTTAGAACTTGACAAAAATGGGTTAGGAAAGGGGAAAAATAACTTAAAAATGGTTAGAAATTGAGAAATTTGGGTTAGGAAAAGAAACCAAAAAATGCTTAAAACGACTTAGAAAATGGAAATAAAAAAAGGGTTAGTAATGGCCAAAAGTGGCTTAAAACGTTTAAGAAAGTAACAAGAATGCATAGCAAACGGGGGAAAAAATTGGTTTAAATTTGATAGAAATGGGGAAAAATGAGTTAGAAATGAGCGAAAAACTCTGAAACCAGGAAAGAATTGGGCAAAAATTAGCAAGGAAAAAAAAAAGCTTAAAAGGAGATTAAACGTTGCAAAAATAGGATAGAAACTGCCAAAAATGGATTAAAAGGGGTTAGAACTTGACAAAAATGGGTTAGGAAAGGGGAAAAATAACTTAAAAATGGTTAGAAATTGAGAAATATGGGTTAGGAAAAGAAACCAAAAAATGCTTAAAACGACTTAGAAAATGGAAATAAAAAAAGGGTTAGTAATGGCCAAAAGGGGCTTAAAACGTTTAAGAAAGTAACAAGAATGCATAGCAAACGGGGGGAAAAAAGCGGTTTAAATTTGATAGAAATGGGGAAAAATGGGTTAGAAATGAGCGAAAAACTCTGAAACCAGGAAAGAATTGGGCAAAAATTAGCAAGGAAAAAAAAAGCTTAAAAGGAGTTTAAACGTGGCAAAAATAGGATAGAAACTGCCAAAAATGGATTAAAAGGGGTTAGAACTTGACAAAAGTGGGTTAGGAAAGGGGAAAAATAACTTAAAAATGGTTAGAAATTGAGAAATTTGGGTTAGGAAAAGAAACCAAAAAATGCTTAAAACGACTTAGAAAATGGAAATAAAAAAAGGGTTAGCAATGGCCAAAAGTGGCTTAAAACGTTTAAGAAAGTAACAAGAATGCATAGCAAACGGGGGGAAAAAAGCGGTTTAAATTTGAAAGAAATGGGGCAAAATTGGTTAGAAATGAGGGAAAAACTCTGAAACCAGGAAGGATATGGGCAAAAAACAGCAAGGAGGAAAAAAAAGCTTAAAAGGGGATGAAACGTGGCAAAAATAGGATAGAAACTGCCAAAAATGGATTAAAAGGGGTTAGAACTTGACAAAAGTGGGTTAGGAAAGGGGAAAAATAACTTAAAAATGGTTAGAAATTGAGAAATTTGGGTTAGGAAAAGAAACGAAAAAATGCTTAAAACGACTTAGAAAATGGAAATAAAAAAAGGGTTAGTAATGGCCAAAAGTGGCTTAAAACGTTTAAGAAAGTAACAAGAATGCATAGCAAACGGGGGAAAAACTGGTTTAAATTTGATAGAAATGGGGAAAAATGGGTTAGAAATGAGCGAAAAACTCTGAAACCAGGAAAGAATTGGGCAAAAATTAGCAAGGAAACGAAAAAAAAAGCTTAAAAGGAGTTTAAACGTGGCAAAAATAGGATAGAAACTGCCAAAAATGGATTAAAAGGGGTTAGAACTTGACAAAAATGGGTTAGGAAAGGGGAAAAATAACTTAAAAATGGTTAGAAATTGAGAAATATGGGTTAGGAAAAGAAAGCAAAAAATGCTTAAAACGACTTAGAAAATGGAAATAAAAAAAGGGTTAGTAATGGCCAAAAGTGGCTTAAAACGTTTAAGAAAGTAACAAGAATGCATAGCAAACGGGGGGAAAACTGGTTTCAATTTGATAGAAATGGGGAAAAATGGGTTAGAAATGAGCGAAAAACTCTGAAACCAGGAAAGAATTGGGCAAAAATTAGCAAGGAAAAAAAAAGCTTAAAAGGAGTTTAAACGTGGCAAAAATAGGATAGAAACTGCCAAAAATGGATTAAAAGGGGTTAGAACTTGACAAAAGTGGGTTAGGAAAGGGGAAAAATAACTTAAAAATGGTTAGAAATTGAGAAATTTGGGTTAGGAAAAGAAACCAAAAAATGCTTAAAACGACTTAGAAAATGGAAATAAAAAAAGGGTTAGCAATGGCCAAAAGTGGCTTAAAACGTTTAAGAAAATAACAAGAATGCATAGCAAACGTGGGGAAAAAAGCGGTTTAAATTTGATAGAAATGGGGAAAAATGGGTTAGAAATGAGGGAAAAAACTCTGAAACCAGGAAAGAATTGGGCAAAAAACAGCAAGGAGAAAAAAAAAAGCTTAAAAGGGGATGAAACGTGGCAAAAATAGGATAGAAACTGCCAAAAATGGATTAAAAGGGGTTAGAACTTGACAAAAGTGGGTTAGGAAAGGGGAAAAATAACTTAAAAATGGTTAGAAATTGAGAAATTTGGGTTAGGAAAAGAAACCAAAAAATGCTTAAAACGACTTAGAAAATGGAAATAAAAAAAGGGTTAGCAATGGCCAAAAGTGGCTTAAAACGTTTAAGAAAGTAACAAGAATGCATAGCAAACGGGGGAAAAACTGGTTTAAATTTGATAGAAATGGGGAAAAATGGGTTAGAAATGAGCGAAAAACTCTGAAACCAGGAAAGAATTGGGCAAAAATTAGCAAGGAAAAAAAAAGCTTAAAAGGAGTTTAAACGTGGCAAAAATAGGATAGAAACTGCCAAAAATGGATTAAAAGGGGTTAGAACTTGACAAAAATGGGTTAGGAAAGGGGAAAAATAACTTAAAAATGGTTAGAAATTGAGAAATATGGGTTAGGAAAAGAAACCAAAAAATGCTTAAAACGACTTAGAAAATGGAAATAAAAAAAGGGTTAGTAATGGCCAAAAGTGGCTTAAAACGTTTAAGAAAGTAACAAGAATGCATAGCAAACGGGGGGAAAAAAGCGGTTTAAATTTGATAGAAATGGGGAAAAATGGGTTAGAAATGAGCGAAAAACTCTGAAACCAGGAAAGAATTGGGCAAAAATTAGCAAGAAAAGAAAAAAAAAGCTTAAAAGGAGTTTAAACGTGGCAAAAATAGGATAGAAACTGCCAAAAATGGATTAAAAGGGGTTAGAACTTGACAAAAGTGGGTTAGGAAAGGGGAAAAATAACTTAAAAATGGTTAGAAATTGAGAAATTTGGGTTAGGAAAAGAAACGAAAAAATGCTTAAAACGACTTAGAAAATGGAAATAAAAAAAGGGTTAGCAATGGCCAAAAGTGGCTTAAAACGTTTAAGAAAGTAACAAGAATGCATAGCAAACAGGGGAAAAACTGGTTTAAATTTGATAGAAATGGGGAAAAATGGGTTAGAAATGAGCGAAAAACTCTGAAACCAGGAAAGAATTGGGCAAAAATTAGCATGGGAAAAAAAAAAAAGCTTAAAAGTGGTTGAAACGTGGAAAAAATAGGATAGAAACTGCCAAAAATGGATTAAAAGGGGTTAGAACTTGACAAAAATGGGTTAGGAAAGGGGAAAAATAACTTAAAAATGGTTAGAAATTGAGAAATATGGGTTAGGAAAAGAAACCAAAAAATGCTTAAAACGACTTAGAAAATGGAAATAAAAAAAGGGTTAGTAATGGCCAAAAGTGGCTTAAAACGTTTAAGAAAGTAACAAGAATGCATAGCAAACGGGGGAAAACTGGTTTAAATTTGATAGAAATGGGGAAAAATGGGTTAGAAATGAGCGAAAAACTCTGAAACCAGGAAAGAATTGGGCAAAAATTAGCAAGGAAAAAAAAAGCTTAAAAGGAGTTTAAACGTGGCAAAAATAGGATAGAAACTGCCAAAAATGGATTAAAAGGGGTTAGAACTTGACAAAAATGGGTTAGGAAAGGGGAAAAATAACTTAAAAATGGTTAGAAATTGAGAAATATGGGTTAGGAAAAGAAACCAAAAAATGCTTAAAACGACTTAGAAAATGGAAATAAAAAAAGGGTTAGTAATGGCCAAAAGTGGCTTAAAACGTTTAAGAAAGTAACAAGAATGCATAGCAAACGGGGGAAAAACTGGTTTAAATTTGATAGAAATGGGGAAAAATGGGTTAGAAATGAGCGAAAAACTCTGAAACCAGGAAAGAATTGGGAAAATTAGCAAGGAAAAAAAAAGCTTAAAAGGAGTTTAAAAAAAAAACCTTACAAGGCGTCGAAACGTGGCAAAAATAAGATAGAAACTGCCAAAAATGGATTAAAAGGGGTTAGAACTTGACAAAAATGGGTTAGGAAAGGGGAAAAATAACTTAAAAATGGTTAGAAATTGAGAAATTTGGGTTAGGAAAAGAAACCAAAAAATGCTTAAAACGACTTAGAAAATGGAAATAAAAAAAGGGTTAGTAATGGCCAAAAGTGGCTTAAAACGTTTAAGAAAGTAACAAGAATGCATAGCAAACGGGGGAAAAACTGGTTTAAATTTGATAGAAATGGGGAAAAATGGGTTAGAAATGAGCGAAAAACTCTGAAACCAGGAAAGAATTGGGCAAAAATTAGCAAGGAAAAAAAAAGCTTAAAAGGAGTTTAAACGTGGCAAAAATAGGATAGAAACTGCCAAAAATGGATTAAAAGGGGTTAGAACTTGACAAAAATGGGTTAGGAAAGGGGAAAAATAACTTAAAAATGGTTAGAAATTGAGAAATATGGGTTAGGAAAAGAAAGAAAGCAAAAAATGCTTAAAACGACTTAGAAAATGGAAATAAAAAAAGGGTTAGTAATGGCCAAAAGTGGCTTAAAACGTTTAAGAAAGTAACAAGAATGCATAGCAAACGGGGGGAAAAAAGCGGTTTAAATTTGATAGAAATGGGGAAAAATGGGTTAGAAATGAGCGAAAAACTCTGAAACCAGGAAAGAATTGGGCAAAAATTAGCAAGGAAAAAAAAAGCTTACAAGAGGTTGAAACGTGGCAAAAATAGGATAGAAACTGCCAAAAATGGATTAAAAGGGGTTAGAACTTGTCAAAAGTGGGTTAGGAAAGGGGAAAAATAACTTAAAAATGGTTAGAAATTGAGAAATTTGGGTTAGGAAAAGAAACAAAAAAATGCTTA
>NW_026635085.1:0-1478 GCF_028554395.1 Pezoporus wallicus | reverse complement strand
CCCAGGACATTGTCCAACCCTTATTCCATACCATTCACGTCATGCTCAGTTCCCACATTTTCAATATACCATCACTCTTATCTTAGTGCATGGACCAGTCCCTATAAAGCTGCTGCGTCCATCTGGTCCATGATGTCAGGCTTCATCTCTTGTAACAGTCTTCCAGAGCAGGAGAGACTGTGTGCAGTGTTCACACTCGTGAATAACCTGGGCAATAGTGTCCATTGCTAAGTCCACCCCTCGATCATGAGTCCATCTCTGTGTTGCATCTCTGCTCTGATGGCCTGAAGTGCCATGGGCCCACCAGGCTCAAAATAATTCACTGTCCCCTTCAGCAGTTTCTGCAGCTTGTTGCTGGGGACTCCATACAGCTGCCTTCCATCTCCGATGCTTCCAAAGCACTGGAGGGGCCCAGTGGACTAGATACTTGCCCATACTGTCCCACACACCCTGCCACTCATGACTCTCCAGCTTTGGGGAAAATCTCTTGGTCCCCCTATATTGTCGTCTAACCCCAGACAAGACCCAAACCCGACTCTGCTTAACTTTTGAGATCAGACAAAATGGTTGTGGGTAGAACACAGTCTGTGTGTGTGCCAACATGCTGATCCCCATCACAATCAGCAGGCAGGTCCCAAGGATACCCAAAGGCCATTCAAAGCCTTCAGAACTCTCAAACGATGCTGCTGTGCTTGTCACTGGGGCTGGTGTAGCTGCTGTGCTTGCCGGCTCTCCCACCACCGGCTTCTCTTTTCCTGAGTCCAGCTCTTCCTCCTCTGCCGTGCTGGGGAGTGCTGCGTGGTTTCCTGCATCCTCCTGGGGCTCGGCGGGTGGCTGCCGGGGAATGCTCTCGGCCGTCTCAGGGCGGGGCTCGGCCGCCGGACTCGGCTCCTCCGCCGGGCTCGGCTCTTCCGCGGGGCTCGGCTCCTCCGCCGCCTTATCCCGCTGCTCGGCAGCCGCTTCCTTCCTCTCCTCGACCGCCCCGGCCTCCTCCACCCGCAGCCGTCCCTTCGCGGCCTCCGGCCCCGCTCGCGCCGCCGCTTGGTCCCCGGGGCTGCTCTCCCGGGCCGCTTCAGCAGCCGCCGCCTCCCGGGACCGCTCCCCCTCAGTTCCCTGCAGCCTTACGAAGATGGAGAGTAGGGTGAGGACCAGGACGGTGAAGAGCAGCCGGACGGCCAGGTACAAGTCCACGGCCACGTCCGTCCCGCCCTGCTGCTGGAGCCCGCCCGTATTACAAGCCATTGCCATAAAGCACAGTGAGACAAGAACCTTAGCCCAGGCCCCACACTTGATAAACACTATCACAGCAAATACCGGCTCTACGTAAGTTACAACGGTCTGAAGCTGTGAGATCAACAAGAACAACTCTGAGAGCCAATAAATCAGCATTGTGACGAATGACTATTAATCCAGTCAAATCTGTTGTTATCTCAACCCTTCGTGCCCCACGTTGGGCGCCAAAAAGGACTGTCGTGGTT